>NW_009599557.1:0-18794 GCF_000690535.1 Cariama cristata | reverse complement strand
GCCCCTTGTCCTATCACTGCATACCCTTGCAAAAAATCCCTCTTTGGCTTTGTTGTAGGCCCCTTTAGGTACTGGAAGGCTGCTCTAAGGTCTCTCTGGAGCCTTCTCTTCTCCAGGCTGAACAACCCCAACTCTCTCAGCCTGTCCTCACAGCAGAGGTGCTCCAGCCTTTGGATCATCTTCGTGACCTCCTCTGGACTCGCTCCAAGAAGTCCATGTCCTTCTTGTGCTGAGGACCCCAGAGCTGAAGGCAGTACTGCAGGGGGGGTCTCACCAGAGCGGGGTAGAGGGGCAGAATCCCCTCCCTCGGCCTGCTGGTCACACTGCTTTTGATGCAGACCAGGATATGATTGGCTTTCTGGACTGTGGGCATACATTGCTGGGTCATGTTGAGCTTCTCGTCAACCAGCACCCCCAGCTCCTCCTCAGGGCTGCTCTCCATCCGTTCTCCACCCAGCCTGTATTTGTGCTTGAGATTGCCCCGACTCCGGTGCAGGACCTTGCACTTGGCCTTGTTGAACTTCGTGAGGTTCACACAGGCCCACCTCTCCAGCCTGTCCAGGTCCCTCTGGATGGCATCCCTGCCCTCCAGCATGTCGATCACACCACACAGCCTGGTGTCATCAGCAAACTTGCTGAGGGTGCACTCCATCCCAATGTCCAGGTGCCTGACAAAGATGTTAAACAGTGCTGATCCCAATATCGACCCCTGAGGAGAACACCACTCGTCAATGATCTCCACTTGAACATCGAGCTGTTGACTGCAACTCTTTGAGTGCAACCATCCAGCCAATTCCTTATCCACCGAGTGTTCCATCCATCCAACACATATCTACGGTGAAATGATTTTGAGACCATTGTTATGAAGTATTTTACTTTAACAATGTTCAGGTGTAATCTGGGATCAGAAGGTGGCTGAGATGAATGAAAAAACCTTGAACCCTGATTTGTCTTCCCTGTCCAAACACAACCAGATCAGTTCACGTTCTCTGTGGCATCAGCAAACTTTTGTTCATTTCTATTCCTACCACAGACTCTTGTCCTCGGTTTGGAAGCATAATTCCTTGATTAGAAAAGTTTACTCTTTGACTTCTGAAGTGCTGAACAGTACTAATGCTTGTTGTATTAAATTTCACATATAAAAGAAGGCTCTGGAGTTGTGAGGAATGAGTAAGTGTAGAGCTAGTCAGAACAATTATGTAGTGCTGGTGGCAATATTTGCTGCTTGTTTGTATATATCTAGCTGGAGAGCCCTTATCAAAAACTGCTTTACTGAATCTGAAAAGGTTAGGGGATTTTTGGGGGGTTATCTCACATAGCTTCTTCATATCGCCTTAGGTTGTTTAATTCACGTCCATAAAGGACAAGTAAGCTATGGAAGGAAAAGATTACAGTGCCCCTGCTAGTTCTAAACAGCATGTGTTTGACTTATTCAACCCCCTTACTTTTATTTGAGGTAGAAATCTCATCCAAAGGCTGCTGACTCTCTCTGTATTCCAGATGTTGCCATATCAGCCTAAGTTGCATTTCTCCTATCTCACTTCTCCTATCTGTCAAGTTTATGAAAAATTAGAGCCCTCATACAATCAAAATGTCATCCTCTCTGCCTTCCCACGCAAGCCTGGCTTTTGATTATGGGTATGCAGTCATGTGTAAACCTCATATTGGACCTCATCAACAGGACTGCTTAAGGACTGTGGAATCTGCTGCATGATATCATTATATCAGGTTTTTATTGAAAAACTTTATGTGCTACAAAAACTTTGATTTTTTTTTCTTTTAAATGAGATGGTGAACATGTTCTGGGAGGCTTGAATACTTAGATAAAAGGCAATGTTAAGGCAGAGAGATTTTTGACTGTGACTTATAGGTCTGAATCTACTCTGGATCAGTTGTGATCAAGAGTTACTAATACCTGATGGTCTTTGGTACTGATTCCCAATAATCGAATAGATTATGTGTTTGTATTTCAGTGGAAGAAGGCTATTTAGCTGTGTTAGCTGACCTAAAAGCTCCCTTCTTGTTCTTAACTCAGAAAGAGTAGTACTAACAGAATGGAGGTAACACTTTAAATGTCTTTTATTTTCCTTAAGCACCAGGACAACAAATTTATTGGTGTTGACAGGACATGTGCACTACCTGCCACCCTCCAGTCACATCCTGTGAAACACTTGCCAAGACCTTATAGCAAACTAAGACCTGAAGTAAAAGACCAAAAGTCACAACAGGAAAGTACACAGTAAAGGAAGATAGAAGGGACAGCACAGTGGTTTGTTTTAACAAAAAACTCACCAGTAACCTGAGGAAAAGAATCTAGTCCCAACAATAGAAAGAACAGCAACAGCAACAAGAGTTTGTTATGAAACATATAGTTTCAGAATGTGCAAGCGATGGAATTCACTGGGACAAGTTAATATGGAAGCCAAGATGGGTAGCAGCAACTGGACAAAAATGTGACATGCAAAATCAGATTTCCAACTGTTCTGGTATCACTGTTTTTCATGACTGATACAAAAGGGATGAAAAGCAGCTGGACTTGGTTTGCTGAGGGGGGTCTCCAACAGTAGAGAGTCTCACATAAATCACAGATTTGGGTTCTGATGAATAGGGGCCTGGCTGGAGGACTTAAAGGATTGGAATCTATAACCAAATCTATACGACTCAAAAAATACCTATCAAGATCCTGGAACTAGGCTGGTATTCAGGAAAATCCAGCTCTATAAATAGAATACAATTATTTCCGATTAAATTTACCTGGAAAACTCAATGCAACAGAGGATCTGTTCCTTGTATGGCAAACAATGTCAATAATAAGATTGATAAGGCTTTTTGGTTTTATTGTTTTCATGTTTCCAGATTTAGTATAGCAATTTTGTACCTAAGTGTTGAAATTTAAAAATTAGGGACTCCCTCCACTTTCACTTTTTAGAAACTGCGAAGGTGTATATTTGGGATAGGGAAAGGTAAAGGCAAACTGTTTCAATATAAAATGTCATGAAAAATGCTGGCTGCAGCTAGAAAATTACATTTATATCATTGGAAACTTACACCAGTACAGTGTCCTGTGAGCTGAATTTACCAAGGTCTTAGGATCACAGTCCAAATTCTAAAGAATAAATCTTTATTTAACAGTAAAAAAATCCCGTGTCATTTAATACAGCATAACATTGCACACTAAGGAAATTGAAAACACTAACTGCATGTGGTTTTTCCATCAACACTAGCATGACAAGAACAGATTTGGGCCTCTTCTGGCTCACTGCTCCCTTTCACCCATCTTCCCCTGTATTCCAGGTCAATCCGTCTCTTATCATTTCAGAAACTTTTCTGGTTTTAGTTTTTCCATGGTATCAATGACTGTAATATCTAAGTGCTGACCTTTCAATCTGCCCACTTCTAAGAAAGTCTTTGAGAGAAAGGCCAGTTCTTTAACCTAACCTTATCAATTGGGTTATTTAAACCAGTTAGTCTTAATAGATACACAATATTATTTCCAAGACAATAACTCAAATTCTCATGGCTTCATGACCATTTCACCAAGTTTTAGTTTGAATGTAGCCTACCAATTGTTATATGAAATAAGACCAGGACATTATTTTCCTTGTATTTAAATATTTCACCATGTCATTTTATGTGAATAATTTGACTATAGTTTCAGTGCCTTTTACACAATGAGTTCAAATCACTTGCTGACTTTTAAGAACTGACTTTTCCAGTAACGAGGTATGTTTTGCCACAGTCTCTGCCACAAGAACAGCTCACTTTCAGCAGTTTGAATATAACTGGAAGTGAGATGAGCTCTTTAAGTTTGGGCTAAAATAAAACACTTTAATTGAGGTAATGCTAACAGTCTGATCTGGATACAGATTTTTCTTTTCCCTCACAAATGCTTCTCTCTAATGTTTTTCCATGCCTCTGTTTACTAATAAAAACTCATTGTATTTATGATCTTGAATCCAGACTTGACCTGTAATACAAGAAAGAGAGAAAAAAACAGTGAGACACTATGAAAGAGCTTAAAGGTAAGTTCTATGTTTATTTCCAGTCTACCATAAAGAACAGTAGTCAGTCTTACATACTTAATCTTGGGATTATTTTATGTCATATATTTGTAATGAACAAAAGCGGACTACAGAACATACATGTACCCACAGCCTACAGAATTAGGCCATTAGGTCATAAACAAGCAGACTGATCATGACCTAGACCTGAGTAAAAATGCTATTTATATACCTTTACTTGGTGAAATAATGCCTTTGACTAGACTGTGACTGTGGTAGTGATTAGGGTGGTAACATCTCATCAGCAAGTCTAGATATACCTCCCTAAAAGAATAGTGTACTCAGCGTTTTCCAGAATGAGAAGACAGTAGATCATTATAGACACTTATTATAATTATTAAGTTAAGCTCATGAATAAGGATTTTTTTTTAATGGACCAGAAATCAGCAATAATTGCCATAAGCCATTCCATAGTTAATGTAGAAAAAGCATTGATACTTTATGATGGACTTCATGGTGGACAATCCATCATACAAGAAGCCTTGATCATAAAAAGTAATTCCAAGAACAAACTTTCTGAAACACTTTTACTGGTAATGTAAGTTAATAGAGGCTCTCTAGGTGTCTGCCAAAGGAGTCAGAGCTGTCTCAAACCTTCTTTGCCATATAGCGAGGAAGATAAACTGTAGTTTTTCTTCAGTGGCGGAAAAGCTTCTTCTAGACTACAGAACTCAGAGGGACCAGTTTGTTCCAGGAGAGGGCAAGAGGTGTTAGTAACAGCTGAAATGCTCCTTTCTTCTTACCTCTTCTTTCCCTGAGATGAGGTTTACCTCATCCCCAGGCAATCATCTATTTCTGTTCCTGCATTAGAAGAATGTCCCTTCCCCTCTGGAAGCCCACGTTTCCTTCCTGCATTTCTTTGTCTGGTGTAGAGAGGAAAATGAGATAAGGCCAGGGAAAGACAGCAGATGGCAGAAAGAAGGGTGGGAATTACTGATGGTTACTAAGTTGCTAGAACATAAGGCTCCCCTGGAAACCTTACTGAAAGGGACATATTTGTCTCTGTGTTCAATAATGTCTCAAAACATGGAAATGTAAGAATGTCTGATTGTTTGCATTGCTATGCCACTGAAATAGTAAAACATTCTCATCTTGATAATTTCCAAGGTACCATGAAACTGATCTGGGAAAGTCTGAAAAAAAGGTGCCCCACACTGTCAAGTAATTTGAATTTTGATATATGATTTATTATTTGGTAGTGCGTACTTCAGCTGGCATTTCTTTGCCTAAATGTAACAAAAATATTTGCAGCTAGTATGTGGTTCAATTACTTAGTTTTTGTGCTGGAAAACAGATATTAGTGATTACTTTTCTTTGTGCTCTAGAAAAAAATCAGAATTATGACACAATTCATCACTCTGAAATAGATGGGTAAATCCAGGTACATCCTCAAAAGATAGTTGTTTCTTCCTAAAGTTGAATTGTCTTTCAACATTTTCTGACTATTAGAAAACAGCTTCTTCAATTTTGTAGTTGCAAACATTCCTCAGGATTTTTTAATGTTAAAGAATTTTTTCTTAAAATGGAAAAATGTGGAGGCACTTTCTTTGACTGAGTGTTACTTACATCTTGCATCAGTGTAAGAAACATGATACATTTAAAATTAAAGCAACTTGATATGATATAAACAGAAATCCATTACATAGTCCATTGACAGAAATGTAAGTGACAACAAGGAATTTATGGTAAGTTATTTGTCCTCACATTTAACTAAAAACATATTATGGCAAAACAGAAAAAATTGAAAGGGATTTTACTCAGTAATGTAGTCTTGATTATCCCACTTGATTTTTTAGTTTCAGAGATCAAACCCCCTCATTTCAGTCACTTTACCATGAAAAAAAAATATTGACTGATTGAGTGTTGTAAAGGGTTCAAATTTTTTAGAGCTTGAGTAAGAACTGTTTGCTTGGAAAATATTAGCTAGTCTCAGACACACTACAATTTGTTTGTGTTTTTCAGGAATCTCCTATCAGGAAATGGCATAAAACTTCACCTTCAGAATTGAGTTATCCAAATTTCTTAAAACCTGTGAGCTTTTTAAAAGAATTCCTCCCTAAAAGATAATAGTGAAAATGTTTTTTTGTTGTTGTTGTATGAAGACAGACAGTTTGGAAAAAAAAAAAAAAACAAACCCTGAGAGAAAAAGTTATTTTAACTAAGATTGTTTTAAAAATTAAAGTAAATTTCAAGTAAATAATTATGGGTTGTTTTTAAAGGAACAAAAAATATTTCAACTGAAGCTTATGACTATTGAACTGCACATTTTAGGGCAATGGAAAATGACACAAAAGATAAACGTGATTTGGAAGAGATTTTTTTCTTTTAAAATGTTCCTAAATAAAATATTTTTCCTTATTTTTCATGTAGTTTTAATTCGCTTCAACAAAACCAAAATGAGTCATGTTAGACAAATCAACTTTTCCAAAGAGAAAAGAAGAAGAAATAAATAGGAGTGAAAGAAAAGGAGGGGGGAAGAGAGAGAGATTTAAAATAACACAGGCCATGGTACCTTGTAGAATAAGTAGCATTGTAGATAAGTGGACTACTAGTATAGGGGCTGAGAAAAAAAGCAGAAAGTTAGAAATTGATAACGTGCTTTGTAGTTGCAGAAGGTAAAGGAAACAAAGAAAAGATCGGTGAACTATGAGTCTTTGGGTTGTTTTATGTTTTCTGCTGTTTTTTTCTGAAACAGGGATATAGAATCGTGAGTACTCATGTAGATCCATTGGGCTAAAACCCACTCTTCTGGAGAGTAAATTTTGTTAGGGAGGTAATGTTGGGAATCTCAAGGAATTGGACACAGAAAAGTCTTCCCACAGACTTTTCCTCTGTCTTTGCTTGGTTATCTATTCACCCTTGTGGATCTTCTGAAGTAGTAACTGCAATATCAGACATCTCATCATTACTCTCTTCAAAAGCAGCTACAGCTGCGCTGTGTACCAACATATCAGCTGTGGAGAGTTATGGTGTACTCATAACAACTACACAGTGGTCTATATTGACAGCTGTGTCCTCACTTGTAGATCATTTAATGTGCAAACCTTACCAGAACACAAGAAATCTCCTTTTCCAGCCTTAGCCTAGAATCATATTCTGTCTGTCCAGGTATGAAGTCTCTTGCACAGAAATAAATGAAAGTCCTACTCTAAGGTTTGTTGCCAGGAACCAGAACCACAACCACCTTGCTGGGCAGCTGTTACGGCAACCTTCTGCAGACTGAAGTTATGTGCCATGCCCTGGCTTGTTGACAGATTGAAGACCTTAATGTGAGGGAAAGTGGACTTCAGCAATACCTGGTCTGTTACGGACATTTGATTAACGGCTATTCAGCTTAAGAAATGAAGAGAAGAGATAGGAAAAGAAGTAAATTAAACACTCAAATGCAAATCTGACCAATGGCAGATCGTGGAAACAATAACAGAGGGTTTTAGATGATGATCTGATAAGCCATTGAAAGAACCACTACAGTACAATATTTAGCTACAACTTTGTAACTAATGAGAAAAAGGGCAAGCAAGATTATGCTGAGTCTTACTCAGCATAACTCAGCTCAGAAAAAGCAAACATATGTGATGTTTGAGGGCTTGAAAAATTGGGTGAAATTTGTCATAGGATATTAAAAGAGGGCTGTAGGGGTGTGCAAAACTGGTTACCGAATGTTCAGGAGAAGGGCCAAATGCTGGGGAAAGGGGAAGGGAGGGTGTAGTTGGAGTGGATCAGGGAGGAGCAAGTGTGGGAAAACGGAGAGGAGAAAGGATAGAGGAGACAGGCTGTGTGGGTGTACGGGCATATTTGCTAGTGAACTTTAACAAGCTGGACTAGCCTGAGGGTAGAAGATCAGCTTCTGTAAAGACCCAAGATGTGAGATCTTAGGAGCCAGAAATGGATTCTGGAGGGATGTCAAGTCCATGCTAACATTTATAGATCATCCAAAAATGACAGCAAGCTTGTGAATCAAGCTTGTTGCCCTCATGACCTTTAATCTGCATTTCTGGAAAACAGGGGCAAGATGAAGCTGTCTGTGGCATTCCCCATTGTGTAAGTGCTGTTTGTATTAATGGGGGTGTCAGTAAAGGCCTTGCTCTCCTACTCGTGTTATTGTGTGCCTGGCTGCATTTGTATTCTGTGCATGTATATTTGCATCTCTGGAATATGCACTCAGCTCTGCCACTGGCTGGACCTGGAAATGGGGCAGAGCAGCTGACAGTCTGGGAAACAGAAGTCCCCAGGGTCTTCAAGTCCCCTAAAGCTGACTTTTCTTAGCAGTTAGTGCTGATCTGATGAAGTGCACTTGCCTTTCATTCAGTCTTTAATACCTCTGCTGAGGTACACCTGGCTATGTCTTGTCAATTGAGTGGGTGAACGAGTCAGGAAAAGACGGTGTCTCTCAGACAAGTTGAGCACTTGTCTTCTCTCGAATACACTTGGGGCTAATTGATTGAAGCCCTAAATAAGTCCCTGAATTAATATGATGAATCTTTTTTTTTCAGTTTCCATTTCCACATAACTGCTTCCTTCTCCCACCATAAATACAGTGTAATAGAAAGAGTTGTGAACACATTAACTTTTCCACTACAAAAGGTTTATATCTCTTTCTCCTTACACACATGACACTGGCCACTGTCACAAAGAAAACAGTAGCCTAGTTAGGTGCACAGTTCGATCAGAACAACATCTCCACAGGAGGAACTCTTACTGGTCTTCTGAGCAGCAGCCCCCCAATTTATTGTTCCCTGCCTTCCTCCCAAAACTGTGGTACTGCTCACCTCAGACCTTATTGGCCTTTCTCTATGCTTGCCTGGGATACCTTCTCACGTTCCTGGTCTCTGCTTTCTTGATGTGGGTCTCATCAATTTGTGCCCCTTGTGCCTTCCAAGATATATTGTATGGGAGAAAGCTTACTCCTTCCCTTCCTGGGAATGAACCTTTCTTAAGCTATGCCCAAACTGGATAATGCGAGTATAATGCATCCCCAGTGGAAGGAGCACAGAGGTAGGCTCAAACCGTTACAGGGAAATAAATGAATTAAATGACTGGATCTATGTGATTCAAGTCATGAATATCCTAGACTTTGCTTTATTTATTTTTTGAGTGCTTTGTTCTCATCTATAGTTTATAGTCATTGTTTGCATCTAATGCTAAACTGCCACCCCATTATATCTGCAATGTTTAAGCTAGCAAATTACAGTGGTGTAACAGATTGTATGACATCACAACTCTTGACCTTTAAATAGCAGCCACTTTAAGAGTTCATTGTTTGAAAATAAATTAATGTGAATGCTGAAATGTAGAAGAAATGAGATTAAGCAATTTAGTCAAAAGATGATAGTCTTTTTACGCCTTTTTTTTTCTTTTTTTTTGTTTTTGTTTGACTGAGTCTATTCTATTGCCAGTATTTGTTGGCACCCAGGCTGTTGAAGCTCTTTTTCCTATCTTAAGGAATATTAATTACTGAAAACGAGTATATAGACCTGCAGTTTCTATGAAATCATTTAATCTGTATTGTGGGAGTACATTCTATTATAAATGCATGCACATAACATTAACTGACATTAAAAGGAGTTACAGGCACTCACTCAGTTGAGAATAGATGACACGTTGCTGAATAAGTTACTCATCATGTCTTTCAAATGCATGAAATTTCATTAAAAGGTTCTTTAAAGGGAGGAGTTAAGAACACAGAAGAGAAGCTAGCATTTTTATTCAAAGGAAGTTTGGCATTTATCTAGTGCAGATTCCTTATCTAGCCATACTAAATGTGTTACCACAGCTGATATCTCAAAACAATGCAAACTCACAAGCTACTCATTCATACACTCCATGTAGACTTGTGGATGTTGCAGCACTTCTGAGTTTTATGGATAATATAGGTTTTACGTCCTAATGTGTAGGAAATTAATAGTCACAGTGATCTGAAGAGTGATGACTTCCCTGATAATAACGATAAACGGATTCAGGACTTGATGGATGTGCCTAACCTATTGGAGGTTAATGATGGTACTTCCAAAAGATTTGATTTGGTAGTGATAAATTGAAGATGACCTGCAAAGATAAAGTACAGATCCCATTAACTTTACCAGAGCCTCCCCTGGCATAGAAGAACTACATCAAAGGGTGCACTGGGTGCTTTCTTACCCCCAAAATAATGGATTGTTTTGTACTATCCAGTGGCATCTACTTCTGATGCGGTTGATTAGTTCCTCCTTAGAGTAAACTACAAGGACAAATATCTATTATATGGTGGCTAAGTCTCTAACAGTAAAGATTAACTTTTAATGGCAGGCCTTAACAGAAAAACCTCTGAATATGTATACTGCCATAGGTTTGGGGTTAGGTTGCAGTGTACTGCTGGGTTCATTAGGGCAGTGGTGCTCTTGCTCTAATAACAAAGTAATAACTTATGTAAAAGACTATACTAAAAGGGAGAATCATGTTGGCTCTCCCCAGCTCCAAGATACCATACAGCCAGACACCAGAGGCCACATGATCAACAGAAAGAAGCAACACAATTGCATTTATTTCAGGGGCTTTCTGTAAGAAGCTAAGACAGAAAATTAATACATTCCTGTCAAAATGCTCATTGTCGTAAAATAATTTTTTATGTCCAAATTTCCATTTTAAACACAGCCCTTCATGGCAGTTAATATTTGTCACTATTTTGGGAAGAAAATATCAAATAAATTGATGATTTTAAACCATTTTTTCAGGACAGAATATCCATGTTGCAGAAAGCAATAAATCTCCTAGTGCACTTTGACAATGTTCTGGAGAAATCAAAGATCTTACAAGTCCATAAGACTGAATGGCCCTTTTAACCTCATCCTCTCACTGCATATTGAACTGATAGGTGGATAGTGAATAGGAAGTGTGAGGAAGCTTGTGTTATCTGTATCCTCATTGGGATTGGTTTTCAGTTGCTGGAGCTGTCAGTATAACCTTTTTGTTGAATTAAATCAGCTTAAAGCCCCTGTTTTTCCAAGTCTAGTTTTCCTTCACATAGTATTTGCTTGAACACAGAGGTCATTTTTGCATATCACATTTTAACACTTAATTTTTAACACAATTAGTTTTAACAAAAGGTAGGAGAATAGGTCAGATCACAGAAAGGACAGGCTAAAGAATATTAAATAACTCCGATGTAGCCAAGTTGTCAGGATCTGATGAAATTAAAACTAAGCCAGAACTGTATTTGAACTATTAGTATTTGGGTTCAAGAACTCCAGGAGGACAAGCAGTGTCCTACAAGACTGGAAAAGGACAAATACAGTACCATTTTATGAAAAATGGAGGGAAAAATAAGACAGAAAGGGAAAAAACTGAGCTATATACAAACCAGTCTAACTTTGGCACCTACAAAGATATGGTAACACATTTTTAAACAATCATTTTATGAAAGCCCAGAGAAAGCAGACCTGATTTTGGTAAGAACAAATGTGCTCAAACCCCACCACATTCATTCCTGAAGAAGGCAACTATGAAACATAGGATGGAGTCATATGTAGTATATTAGCAAGATTTTTCACATGGTCAAAATATTCTAATACTGAAAGAAAGAAAATGTAGTTTAGGAGAAAATAGTAAGATATGGTTACATTAATGGTTTGTTACCGAAGTAAGAGAGAATCTTATTTGTAGGAGGCTATTCCAATGTGATGATATGAAGTATTTTTGTTTACCTACTAGGTCAGCAAATTAGGGAATATATTTCTTTGTGGGTCACAAATAGTTGCATTTTGATGAACGTTTTATAAAGTAGGGACTTTTAATTAAATTGGAGGTAGTCCTAATGAAAAGAGAATCATCCAAAGTATATCAAAAGAAATTAACCGAAGACCAGTTTGAGGTAGTGTCATATCTCTATTGCAAAATCACAAAATTACCTTGCACAAAATGTACAATGTAATGAAGTACATAGGCAGTTGACATTATGACCTCCTTGTGAAAACAGGTAAACTTCGTGTAAGTATTTATTTACCAAAGTGTAGCATATAAAACATGGGAGGTAACTTTTACATTTCCCTTAATGTTTACTCAGCTTATTCTATTTTCTGTTCTATTTAGGGCACTCCATTTTAAGTAAATAACATCAGTAAAACAGAATCTCTTTTTGAAAAAAAAAAAAAGCAGAAATGAATGGAGACTTAGAAAATGTGGTCTTTGAGAAATGTTTAAAAGAAAAGATCATGTCTTCTGTAGAGAGGAGAAAGATGGCTTCAAATGTATTAGAAGTGATGATAAGATCAGCAGTGCCAGCAGTGGCCTGTTGTTGTATCTAAGTAATCTCCCAAAAGCTGGGTTTTAAGCAGAAGGTAGAAATCCTCACGGGTAGTTCTTGAAAACAGGCTAGACGTGGTTGTGATCCTACCGCAGACTAAGCTGATGAACTGTGTCGCTTCCCGAGTTTGTCAGTTCTGTTGTGTTTTCTGTGACTACATTTCATCTGTGTGCGTATTGCTGTGTACTGATACAAGATATTCTTCGAATATGCTATTTTACGCTATTTTTGCTTTCAATTCAGTTGTTATTACAATTTACACACATCACATTATATTATATTATATAAATTTTGAACTCCTCACAAACACATTTCTAATTGTCTCAAAATACTGTGTATCGGCAACATTTTCCATGAGTTTTGTTGTCTGTGATATATAATTAATCTGAACGAAATAGTTTTTCATTCAGAAAGGCTCCCCCGCTGCCACTGGAATTGACTGGGTAAGTACTATCTACTGGTCCTTAACTAGGCAAGATATAAAGGCCAGAATTATTCCTATTGCTCACTTCTCTCTTTACTTCCACTTCAACAATTCAATATTTCCTGGATTCCTTCAACAAATGAAAATTACTACAAAGAAAGAATTGGGTATCTTTTTGTAAAGGTTCAGAATACCTGTTGCAGTGAAGTTTATAAGTGGTTGGACTACATTAATTTTATAAATATTGATGACTTTTTTCATCAGTCATGTAGATTTTTGGAGGAAAACTATAAATAATGCCACTGATTCGAAGAAGGCAAATGTAGTTTACCGCAAACCTTTTCGAACTGATGTCCTCTGAAAAAGATGCCAAAACACAAGAGCGAGTATCCAAATTCAAATAGTGTACTTTTAGATAATTCTCATAACTGTGCATCAGAGACACTGAGTTCATTAAATCAGGTATTTATAGAATAAAAAAAAAATGTAGCTGTTAATCCCATGCATCTTCATATCTCCACATGCTGGCAATAGTTTACACAGGTAACCCACATTACAGATTCTGTTAGACTGCTCTGTTTGTACAGGCAAAAACTGTAGTGATAGAATAACTACTCATTTTTGTTATGATAACTATTTTATCTTATTTTTTGCTAACTCCTTTCTGTAAACAAGAACTACAATCATACTCAGTCACTCTCCTTGGGAGCCTTGGGAACCGGGATAACTGAAAAATTACCTTGTTATATAATAATTCTAGAATTTAGACTAAGATTTTTATGCTGTATGTTAGCTTTCAAACTAATAAAGGACTAAATATTTGCTTTTGGTTTTCATTAACACTGATACAGCCCCATTACAAATGATGCAAATGTTAACAAATGCCACTAAATGAATGAATATGATAGAATGAACCCAGCAGTGTAAACTATATTTATTGCCATCTGAACTTTGTTTTCCATTTAAACAAAGCTAAAATCTACTTTTCATAGATACAAATACAATCAGACCTTGAATGTTGCAAACATTGTCAGTGTATAGCAAAGGACATGAAAGCCTAAATGGCAGTTGAGGTAAACTGAAAGCTCAGTACCCCAAAATTTAGATTACTAGTCTGAATGTAAGGCTTAATCTTATGATAAATAATCCATAGTTTAACTACATTAAAAATAATGTTTTGGAAAAAAAAACAAAACACAAAACCTTACAGCTACAATAACTTTTTTATGTGTGTTGCATTTATAGCTACTTTGCAGAAGGAAAAATAACTAAATAAACCCACTAAAATATTTACAAGAAATATATTTAGAGTGCAGGAACATGTAATGTTGATTTTCAAGAATCTTGAGTAACTATTTTGTCTGTATCACTGTAAAGTGGAACAAAAGGTTCATATGTGTTATATATAGACACAAACGTTCTGTATATCAGAGAAAACATTGCAGGCTATATTGTTGACAGAACATCATTGGTGTGTATGAAGAGAAAGAGACAGTCTACTCTACTCATTTTAGCCTATGGAGCAGATGCAATTTGGAAAGAGTCAGGATAATACACTATATTTTTATGAGAAAACAGGAAATATTTCCCATTCATATGGAATAAACAGTTAACCCATTCTTGAGGGAGCTGCAGTTCCTTATGGGCTATTTCACACAAAATAATAGGGAAAATTTAGCTTTATTAGCCAAAATACCTTCAACAGTTTGGCACTTTTATGTTATCAGATAACAACATAGGATTTGGCTTTATAGTATCCCTGATCTCTAAGTAATCATCAATCTCATCTCTACATGATACATGTAACTTTTGTACTTACTTTACATCTTTAAAGGTTAAGGAACACAGGAAATTTTCAGGAAGCCGAGTGGAAATGCCTCTTGTAGCCTGTAACACTTAGAAACAAATTTATCAGTAACACTTATTCTGCACATATGCACAAATTTATCCCCTTTGAAATACAAATCTTCTATAGTCTCCATTTCAATTTCTTTTTAGGTTAGACCCAGCAAATTCCTCCACAAAAGGCAACTGAAGGTCACAACCCTCCAAGGATATTTTTATCAAATCAATCCTTCCTAAAGCTTGAAATGTATAAAAGCATTATTGAACAAATAAGAAGCAGCATCTCTTTTAACAATTACTTGGCTCCATAATGAAATTTTGCAAACTCGTCTCCTTTAACTCACTCTAACAAATTCATGCCTGCCAGAAGTGGAATTTTCCTTTATTTAATTCTACTAATTTCTCTTGAACAAACAAGGGAAGGAGATGTGGTGGAAGGCAAATGGATAGACAATGCAATACGCAAAACCCAAAAGGCCGAGGGTAAAAACAAATAAAATGAAATCACCAAATAGATAAATAAGTTTTACATTAGAAGATTAAAAAAAAAAAAAGCTAGCAGCCTAACTCCAAGCCCAAAGTGAGGATCTTATAAAAGCATTAACACAGAGGCATATGTGATACATAAAAAGTACAGTATTCAAGGGACATCAACACCAGATGTGTTTGTTTAATAGCTCAAGCAATTAAGATGTGAAACAGACAGTCTTTTAGCATCCTTAACGTTGCTTCCATCCTCATGTTGCTTTGCCTTAAGTTGGTTCACTGGAGTAAATGACTCCAGCGAAGCTGACAGCTGGGTATTTCTGGGTATATTCACTTTCCTCATGGCCAAAGCAGCTTGTTGGAGCAGATTTCTGGTGCTCAGATCTGTCCGTAATTAATCATAAAAAGGTGAAGTGTCCATCCATCTTGAATTTTCAATAATCTGGAGTTAACATTTTATGGATGCAAGCAGGCCTGTTCTGAGTCAGAGAACAAAAGTTTAAGATTGAACTGTGAATACGTAGGTGTCTTTTATTTGACTCTGACCTCCTCTCTTTCTATTGGCATAGTTATTTAGCTTGTAATACACTGTTATTCTGCTCAGTGACATGTTTTCCTGGCACTGCTGCTGATGTACTTTAATTTATACAATGCCCCTTTCAATGCTTTGCCTTTTGGTCTGATTTTGAGTTCTCAATTTCCACCCCCCACAGGACCATGAAAATCAATGTTTCATAACCTAAGCAAATGCTCAGACTAATTGTGGGTAGTAAATGCACATAATTAATACAGCTTCAGTGTACTTAAGACGAAGTGATTACACAGCCTTTATGTATGTACACATAGCATCAGGCTAAGTTTCAGCTATGTTTCTCAGGCACAATGGAGATGTAAAAGAAGAGAACAATCATGACTGCAGAGGTTCCTGAGATGAAGATGAGATCAGCTATGTATTACAGGTTCAATCTCTACTACTCTAATTAGTTTACATCCGAGAGCAAGTTACAATGAGTGACAGAAGCTGTTCCTTTCTCCAGTCAAGCCAAGAAGCACTGAAAAGCACTCTATTCTGTGAAACCTTTTGCTGTTTGCAAGCAGGATGTCTCTCAGAACTTGGTAATTCCTCAGTCTTCATCTTTGCCTAAACACAGCCAGAATTTAGCCCTTAGCAAGAATATATTGACAGAAGCTAAAGACCTTGATGTTCCTCTTCTTTCAGAAAGATGCACTAGTCCTCCGGGGACACAATGTAATTTTAGTTGAACAAAGAGGCATGCCTTGATTAGGGCTGATCTAAGAGCAAACCTTCACATTTTTCACTTTGTCTATAATAGTTTTCATACTTCTTTATTGCTGATAAGCTTAACAATTTTCTCGAGAGTCATATTTCTAAGCCCATCTTGCCCTGCTACATGTTCCTCTGTCCTCTGACACCTTATTTTCATGGATTATGTATGCGTTTTGAATTCTTATCCTAAAAATGGTCTGCATGTTGCAGTGGAAATGTTTACTTTTTGTAAATTAATTTCTTTTTGACATATCTGACAAACAGATTGCATAGTTTTATTAACTAACTCTCTATAATTCCACTGCATATTTGAGAAATTTAATGAATTCAGTTGAAGCAGACTCCCTTGAGTGTTTCCCTTTATTTTGTAAGACTACAGGAAAGAGCAGCCTCGGCATCTTGTTAATCTATAAACCCCCCAGACAGCTAACAGTTGCAAGAGCTGCTGATAGAGAAGTTATCTAACATGATTATCGAGACAGTAATATTTATTATCTTGGAAGACTTCAACAACAACATAGATGATGTCCCCATCTGCCTACTCAAATTTTCACGAGGGTTTCCTTCAAACAGTCTGACTCGCGTGTCCATATATAGCTTTATTTACTTGAATGCCTGAGCAGGGCATAGAACACAGTTGCCTCCACAGTTTCCTCTCACAGTAACAATGAAAGTGTTAGTCAGCAGAGAAGACTTCTGAATAACAGAGGAAAAACTTCCATAGGTGAAAAGCGAGAGGCCATGAATGTTAATGTCATGAAAAACACGAGCAAGCATCAAATCGATTACATTCAGACTGAAAACATCTTTCGCTTATATTTCATGCAGACATTCCTCACAAATGCTGATGTTAAAGGATCTGTAGGTATCAGAGAATGTATATGGCTGAGAAACTGATGACCTTTATTCATTGAAAGAGAGGCTTTTATGTCCATCCACTTCTTGAGATGCAGGATAGCATCACCAGGATCATCTGAGTTTCTCAGGCAGCTTCATTAATCGTGACTTCGGGTATCTGTCTTGATTATTTCAGACCAATATCTCAGCAATAAAAAGCAGGGCAATAAAGAACATAGAATTGCATTAAATTTCAGATATTTTTAATCTTATATATATTTTAAAAAATTAAACAAAAGTCCTAATGCTTAATCAAAACATTATTAATTTCTTATTTTTTATCACAACCTGAAATATATCACAAATATTTCCCATTGTAGAAAACAGTATTATTTAATTCCAGCTCTAGAAAAAAAACAGAAAGAGAAATGGTTAACACTTTTTCACATTTAATTCCTGCTCATATGTTAAGGGACCTTGAATGATGAGACCCAGAAAGGAGGGGGGTAAATGGGAATAATGATGTGAAGCTGTGTATCTACATTTCATTCAGACGAGGTATTCCTGGTTACGTCACTTTGGGATGTGGACCAACATCTAGAAAATGCTCAAAATGCAGTTTGCATTCCTTATACCCAGGAATTTCTTATCAGTTTGACAATAATGCAGTATTAATATGAAGTGATGACACTTGCACTGTGCAGTGCTATTATTCCTTCAAAATAATATTTACATAAAAATTAAACTTAATTTAATTTTACAGGAAGGAATATTTTATAGTTGTGTGTGTATATGCATGTCTAGGCAAGGCACAATATGAGAGTCAAGTTTGTTTATTTTCCCACAAATTAAAACCAAAGCAAGCAAACTTGTGTTCCTGGAATAAGTTTAGATTGTAGTCTGATCAGGCTACAGAAAATTTCAGCTGAGAATATTGCACCTGTCAACTGCTTTTCATTCCAGGGAATTAATCAAGCTGGCTGTTCAGAGAGTTTTTGAGAATGTTCATTATTTCAGCTATTAATTTTTAAAAGCAGCAAATGTTGCAAGTCAACAGCATCCATAAAAATTGATTTATTGTGCAATTTACCTCATGCTACTGGAGGAAAGAGAAGGGTTTGTATATCTACTGCTCCCCCTCTCAGTTTACTAAGGCATCCGCTGTATGTGAGTATATATTTTTTTAAGGAAAATTATTTAGCTGAAAGTAACAGAATCCTTTTTGCGTTGGCTTTACACCAATGTGAATGGGTAATATTTGACTGCTTGCAAGAACTGCAGAATTTTACATTAAAGAGAATGAGAAACAAAAGCAATTACACAGAGAAATAGTCACAGAAGTGTAATCTGAAACTGGTGGGGTCTCACTGTAAGACTGCATCAGGCGTCAGTATGGTTCTCTAGGCTTCAGTCTCAGTGAAATCTGTTAAGCACTATTTTTTATAACGTGTATTTGATGTGTTTGCCTGTGGGTCACATAAAGAGTTTTACATCATTTAGACAAACTTAGCTAGAGGGAAGCTTCTGTTAAACACCTGAGTTAATGAACTGCCTTGAACTCAATGATAGTAATGA
>NW_009599556.1:0-20370 GCF_000690535.1 Cariama cristata | reverse complement strand
CCGACTGCGCTGCCCGTCGCGTTGCAGAGGGAAGGGGTTTCTGTTCGCTCGGTCTGCGGCGGGAGCGCGTCCGCTGCGGGGAGCAGCGAGGCCGTCGAAAGTTCCTGCGGCTCCCAGTGACGGGAGCTATTTCTTGGTAGCTCATTTCTTCCCTAGGACCTCTGTGGGAACGCTGTCGCTTCCATTGGTACCTCTTGTGAAAACTGACGGCGTTCACCAAGTGGCATTTTGTGCAAACCTTCTCTTAGTGGCAGTAAATCATTACTGTTACGTGTCCAATCGTGAACTGTTAGATGAGAATTGGAAAGTGTATTTTCAGGCATCCTTTTCCAGGACTGCTCCTCCTTCTTCTTTTTGCTAGTTCTTTTTCACCTGTTTGAGCTCTACTGTGTTCAGACTTGGTTTTCCCTTCCTCTTAGAAAAAGAAGAGAAAAATGGGGGGGTGAAATCTTGACCTCTATGCAGATTAAACAACTTAGGAAACTATTTTCAACCTGCACATTAGTTTATGCTTGGTGTAAGCTTGGGGTTTGATTTGTGGATTTCCATTACCACCCTGTTTCAGAGTGTGGTTCCTGGGTTTTTTTGACTAACATCTGTGCTTTCTAGACATTTATTTGGCACTAAAAGTGCTCAGAAATTATTCAGAAAAGTTATTTTTAGTGGATAAGTAAATACTAGTCGTAGTAGCGAATATGCTAGAGTTCCTATAAAAATAACTATTTCTAGAATAAGCATAGATTCTAGTTGTAACCTGTTAATGTGTTTCAATACTGTGAGCCTGTACTCATACTTAAACAAAGATTTATTGACATGTTCAAATTCTTGAAAAACCTTTTATCACTGTGCATTGTAGAAACTGTTGTAATAGTTTATACAAATAAATTATGAAGGTATTGGTGCAGTCTAGGAAAGATATTCAAAACTGTCGTAGGGTTTTGGGTGCTTAATTATAGTAAGAACTGGAGTCCAAAGTGGTGGCTGAAATTGTAGCTTCTGGGTAATGCACGTGAAAGAAAAATGGGAATGTAAACTGTCTATAATGACATCTGTGGTAATAGAAAAATATTAAAGTAATAGGGCTGACACTACTTGGAGCTTTCCCTCTTTCAAGGAGGTACTGTTCAATACTATAAAATCATTTTCCTACACTATTTTTCACTTTAGAAACAGAGTTTTGTGGTCGGCTAGCATTCTTTACTAGTTTGTAGACTATCATTTTTGGGATCTGGAACCACTGGAATTTATTAAGTGTCAGTAATCACAAACCACTTATGGCAAAAAAGTAAATAGCCATTCTGATGAGAACAGTTGAAACAAACTTATAATGATATTTAAAGTTCGGTTGAAAACTGCTACAAATATGTGCAAAAATAACCTGTAAACTTGAGGCTCTGCATTTTATCAGGGTAAACCATGACGTTGTGCAAGGAGAGCTGGTTGCATCGGGACCTTTTGACATGTCACAGGCTTCACGAGCATGACTCGCTGTAGGCAAGGAGACTGTGCTCGGCCTGCGTGGCAGTGACCCAGTGTCCTCACCTACGCATTGTCAGGAGCCACTCCCGTGATAAGGCAGGAAAGAAAAGCTCTAGTGCTCTGGGTGGTGTTTAGTCGTAACTGAGAGAGTTGGCTTTCTGGGAACATGATCATCCTCACCTTTTGTGACTTAGTTTTAGGTTATAGCCTACCTCGTGCTGCTCTGCCATACTGTTTTGTCTTCTGTATTTGAACAGGTGTTTGCCAGGCTACAGGATAGATCAATTTGCTGCTGGGTATTTAAAATATATGTTAGGGGTGTTTTTTCCCTGCCTCTACTAACATCAGTGAAGAAGGGGAGCATGGAGGAGAGATGGAGATTCTTTAAACAAGTATTGGCATCAAGAGGAAAAAAGCTGTGTGGAACTGTGCACTTGATGTTAATGGTAATATGGGACATCCAACATTGTTTTCCCCAGTCTGGCACAATGTTATGCTCTTCAACGGCTGATCTAGAATATGCAGTGGTAAAAATGTCCATGGCCAGTTTATGCAAACATGCTGTAAACCAAAGGGTGCCCAGGCAGTAGTGCAATCGCTATACTGGTACTGGTCAATACATGAGAAGCCCTGGCGTGTCTGAATGCAAGAAAATTCATCTTGGTGGATACTATTAGATTAAAATACACTTACTTTAATGCAGTGACAAGGTTTGTTCTGTTATGATTTCCTGCTTTATTTCTAGATCAGTTTCTAAATTTCTATCTAAATTTCTAAAGGAGTGTTTTCTTCTAAGTTACAAGATGGTGTTATGCTTATTGAGATTGATTCTCCTTTTTCTGACTCTTGCCATTATTTTTTTTTTCCCCTTCACGTAATTCCTTTGGGTTTGCATGTTGGTGTTTTGGGCCTGTTTAACTTGGGTCTCCCCTGACTTTAGCCACACAGCTTCTAAAGCTGTTTGATTGCTGGTTTAGATGGTTTAGAAGATGCTTTTTGGATTCTTAAACGTTACTCCAGTTTCAACATGCAGGAAGCTGCAAGGTTTGAAAACTGCTGAGGGTTTTAGTATTGCAACAGAAGCAGTTACCTTAATCTGAAATTGAGAAACACTGTTCTTAATGCCAGACATAGCATGGCAGAGCAGAAGGACGGACTGTCTTTGGCTACCATTTTGTTACGCTATTCCAGTACGTTAGTAAAAATGAGTAGGATTTCAAGAAGACTCCTATATATCAGAGTGCCCTTGATACTTTCTGCTGTTATTTTTATTTTGTGGAAGGTTATTAATACTAAAACTCCCATCAGCAGAACAAAGAGTTAGGTAGTCAAATATCTCTGAAGCAGTAGTCCTAAACTCTGGCTCCTAAATCTCCCTCTTCTGTCTCTCTGCTCAGGGAAACACTGACAGATGCTAGTTTTGCCTTTGGCAGCAGCAAACATTATTTTCTTAGAGTAAAAGTGGGTAAGAAGGCTAACTTATTAGCATTAGTTTGTGTTTTAACCACAGAGTAAGCTGATAACTTCAAATGTGGTGCTAAAGTACTTCCCCCACCCCCCAATTAGGTCTGTTGGAAGAAGCAGTAGTGACAGAAACCATATTACAACTTGTTTCTATTGAGTTAGGAAAAAAACACCTAGAAATGAGAATAGAGTTTGTTCTCCATGCCTCTATGGCCATGGCAATGCTGGTATTGGAAAAAGTCATGCTTAACTAGCACAACGTATGGTTTCCTCTGACGTGTACAAGTACTTGCTGGCCACAGAGCTGAAGCTGCTAAAGTCATTTGCTGCATTTCCCAACAGCAATGAGTTAGTAGACATAACCACAGACCTGAAATGGAAATAAAATAGTGATTGTAAAGCTAGGAGTGTCATGGTTAAGTGCCTGAATCTGATGTGGGAGGGCTGTTGACTTCATGTGAAAGTGGCAGACAAGAATGCAGTTAATTAACTGGTGAGGTTCTGCTGTGGCTTATGTCTTCTTGAGGAAGCCTTGGTTTCAGAGGAGTTATATGAGTTTCTGCTTAGCTTTGTGTATGGCCCATAAGTTTTCTTTCTCTGTCAGACCTCTGCCTGGCATCTTTCCCCAGTTTGAACAAGTACAGCTCATGTCCTCCCTGATTAATACTACACACTTTTTTTTTTTGATGTAGGCAGTCAGAAACTCTTTATCTGAATGTAGTTACTGGTCCAATGAGCTTATCAGTTATGGCCATATCCTGGCTTTCAGGAGACTGTTTTGTACCAGAGTTACATATTTTGTGGGCATTGTCTCTGGTTGTAACAGGGCTAGGTTTTCTCTCAACAAAATTACTTCCTTACATTTAAATGTTGACTGAAAAGGGAGTAGAGGAATTATGCTGTAATTTAGCAAATTTTTTTATTGCATAGTCTGTTTTTTATGCAGGGAAGATTATTTGTCTCAAAGTTTGCCAGATCTTCTGTTGTTAACTTATATATAGATGATCTTACTCTAGTAGCTAATCTATGGGACTGATTTATTATTCTTACTACAACTGAGATGGATTTACTGAGGCAAGATACATCTTTCTGTTGCCGAATTGCAGTAGCATTTTATATTACTTTCGGCTAGTACAAGCCTTTTTAGGAAGTGAAATTTAGATTGAAAGACTTTGTATAGAACTAATCCAAATGTTGCAATTCAGAGCTGAAGGTTGCAGTTACTTGTAAGAACCCCTGCCAGGCTAGAAGGAGGGAATATTTCTAACTTGTTTCATAAGCCAAAAGTAAGAATTCAATAGTAAGTTGCTGTGAATTAAACCATGATGTGCTCTTACAGTGTGGCAGCTATTCTATGCTAAATTTGAGATACCTACCCCTTAGTAGAAAAACACAAGCAGCAAGATTTTGTAGTTTTAGAACCAAATAACCAACAGCTGAAAGATGATAATAGAGGATAATATCTTTTTCTCTTCTTCTTCTCACAGATCCCATACTGTTGTAAGGCCTGCTGCTTGGAGTGGAGAAGATTTTTGTCATTGCTTTGACTATTTCAAGATTGTTTTCACCCTCTCTCAATCACAAGCTAATAAGTACCATAGCCTAGTTAGTTATGCTACTTATTTTTCTCTCTCCAAATTCTATGCGGAAATTTTATGTCAGGCTCGAACCTGCTTTAACTGAAGGGTGGAGAATCTCTGGGTAGGGTGGATCTCCAGCTTTCTGGGGCTGTGCCAGTGCCCCCTCCTATGATCTGGGGCACATCTGGCAGCGTAGACCACAACCATGGGGTGCGATGTGTGCCTTTTTGTGACTGGGAGTGCCTGCGGTTTGGTCCCTTGGTGGCTCTGCTTCTGGTCATGTCATGTGATTAAACTGGAATGAAAAACTAGATGGATTGTTCTGGTTAGTTATTAGAGACTTCTTATTCCTGTTGTGGTGTTAGTCATCTATTCAATGATATACTACGAGAACCTATTTATTGCAACTCTAGAGGAGAATTCCATTACACTAGTTAATTTGGAGACATAGAGGAAAAAAAATCCATTGTCTTCTAATATTGACCAAAACTCAAATTCTAGAATAAAGACAGTTATCAGTGGAACTGCAACTATTTATATTGCAGTAGTAGAAACTCCAGATCCCTTTTCTGTTAGGTACTAAACAGCTCAGACACAGAACAAGAGTTCTTTGTGAAAGTTTGTAAGTCTAAAGCCATCCTATATTTTCTCTCATCTTCTGCCTATCCTTTCCTGGGCATGTATCTAGCTGGCTTTTGGCTGCAGATTTCAGAGTCATGTATTCATTTTCAGACTGAGTTTCTAATTTTAAAATTACAAAAAATTTGTAATGAGGAAAGAAAGGAAAAACAAAATATACTGTGAACTTAGAAAGGGTTGGGAAGGATGAGGAGAAATAAATGTTTTCATAATATAAAATTTTATATTTAGTGAATTTTAATAAGGTGGCTACCCTAGAACAAAAATAATCTTAGTCTGATCAAAGAGGGTTCTGTTTCAATTGGACATGTTTTATAAAGATAAACATGCTTAATGAGATTCAGCTTTCAAATTCAGCAACTCTTAAACAGAAATTTATCAGCCAAATAACTTTATTTGGAAACAGGTATATTCAGGTCTCGGTGCAGCAAAATCTTTAACCATATGTTTAGGTCTGTGCCTACATCCTTTTAAGTATTTGTTTATATTTCTGTAAGATTTTATAAAATATGTTTTTCTAAATGAGTAAGCCAGTGCTTTAGATTAGAGATTGGAGAAGGGACGCTTCCTTGAAAATTTCAGCTCTATGCTGATTAAAAAAGGAAATAGACAGTCTTTATTCTGTACAGAAAGATTACTTAAATGCACGTTTACCAAAACTTGGTAAAGATGCAGGATGCTTTAGAAACAAAAAAGGAGATGTTGGAGAAACAGGTGCGATCTTGCCTCCAGAATGCTTATAGTTATAGCTGAGGCAAGGCCCACAATATATTCAGAAGGAAAGAATAGAGTAAAATGAGGAAGAACACCTAGTTTCCAAAAAAAAAAAAATATTTTACTGTTTTGAAGGTGTAGAAAAATAGGAGTGCTGGTACAGGACATGAGGATAATTTCAGACTTGAAGGAACATGGAAAAGTTGCAAAGAGAAGACAGAAGAGGAATGATACCTTGCTTAAGAAGGAGGTAAGACATCTAAGTAGGTACAAGCTATTTTGGTACTCTCAGCTGAAGAGAGGGTGGCTTGGAAATGAGATAATAACGAACAGCAAGAAAAACAAGAAGTAAAAGTTAGGGTACTGTGGTTGCGGCAAGAAATGTACCACTTACAGTGCTTTTTTGGCTTCTCATTTCCACTAATGGAAATATTTTAAAAAGCAGAAAAAAAGACTTGTGGTAAAGGATGTACAGCGTATGTATATCACACAAATCTCATGTGGAACAAGAAGTACCATAAATGTCTCATTAAAGGAAAACATGGCACTTTATTCCTGATGCAGTTTTTGTTTGATTTCTTGTGTAAATCAATGCTTTATTACATATTTTTTCAGGTCATTTGCAGTTTATATAATGCCACTGTCATCATAAAGCAGATGAGTAGCATCTGAACATTAGGCAAAGGCTAAGTATCTACCAGATATTTACAAGATTGTGGTAATAATTTTAAAAAAAACCTGTCTTTTAAAATGATACCTACTTGTGTCCTGTCATAATGGTATGCATGTGATTATCAGTCAGTTATTGCAGGGAAAAAAGGGGGACTCAACATGGGGTTTTTATTCTTGTGGTGTTTAGATTTTTTGGTTTTATTATTTTTTATAAACCTTGGACTAATGGAGGGGATTCGGCAGTGGTGTTTCCCAGGAATTTGTACCAGGCCTCTGTGCTTCAATGTTATCATAAATGGTCCCAAAGGGGTTACAAAATGATGCGAGAAAGCTTGATTATGACAGGGAATTACTTAGAGTAATAAAATTGAAAGTTGATCTTTTACTTTAGATCTTGTGATACTCAGTAGCTGGGTGGCAGGATGGCAAGCTCTGGACTAGCTCATTTATTTCTCAGATTGTGGATGTGTTATAAGAAAGTTCTGTGGAATCATCACTGCAATGCTCAGGGTGGTCAAAATAGCAAGTATTAGGAGTAATGGAATTGCTAGGAAAATGATAGCATAAAATGCAAAAGGATTGGTATATTACTACATAAATCCATTGTACACCTGTATTGTAAATACGACATACAGGTCTACTCCTCTAATGTAATGAGCGGCATGCTCGAGGTAAACAGAAATGGCCACTATTTCTCATAACACAAGAAAAAAAGCAATCAAATCAGGTGGCAGATTCAAAGGTATGTGCTGAACATTGCTACCTGTCTTTCCTTGGTATTGCATGTTGCAATTTCTCAACTGCCTTCTGCTCACACCTTTTGGGCTACATTGTAAATCGGAGTTAAAGTATAAACTTTTTAACTGCTTTGTGGAGAAAGATGAGGTAGGATCTGTTGTATCTTTAAGAGATTAAAGTTCAGAGCACACTTTCCACTTTCCTATGCATGTTGGGAAAAGTACAGTTCTGCTCTTTAGGCACTGTGGATGAAAAGTGCTATTACCTTGTATTGTAATGAACTGTATGAACCAAAGGTCTTCCTTTTCCTTTAGTTTTTTGAATTATGGTGCTTAGTTCCTGGTGAGAATTTGTCTTTAATTGCAGACAAAATAATAATCAGTGCTATTAGCAGAACTTGGTGTTGAAAATACAAAATGCATAGCCGAAGAGTGAATGATTAGTTTTTCCAGCAAGAAAAATCTCAAAAGGATGGGAGGGAAGCACATGTGAGTGCAAGAGGGTGCAGCTGTATGACCAAGTGAATGTGAGTTAGTACATGTAAGCATGGGCATGAGGCGGAGCAGGAGTCAGCACGTATAAGCAAATGGGCATGTGGGAGACACGTGAGTGAATGTAAAGATGCATCAGTGTGCATACATACTGGTGAGCATGCAAGTGAGTGTGAGCATGCACAACTGTGAGCAAGCCTGCAGGTGAATGTGTGTATTTAGTATTTTTCAGGAAATACGAAAGTGGAGGATTTAAACCAGAATTTATGGCCTTTCATTTTTGTGCTCCACAGAGATATTTGAGGAGAGGTGGCACTCATGCCCTAGTCCCCTGCCTGTCTGCAGTGTATTTGTTTTTCCCTGCTACCCTTGCACGGGGTATGTGCTGAAGACTGCATCTTCCAGTGAAAGGGTAGCAAGAGCATTTCTGGTCTCAAAGCCATTTCCTCAGCCTTTCTAGACTGTCCACAGCATGAAGTACCCTTTTGACCACTGTTTCATCTGGTTATCCTGAAATGAAATATGCATGTTTGTGGACATCTGTAGAATAGTGCTGACAATATTTACAGTTTTGGAAGTTGAAAATAAAACGCACACAAAAATGTATCTATGTGCTATTTAGAAGAATGAGTTGTAGACTGGACATTTATTTGTTTCCTCACACTGAAAAAAGGAACAGTATTTAGCAAAAAGTATTGTTGGTGTGCTTGTTGGACCTCAACATTATCTTTTTCCTGAAAAACTTGCTGAGGAATTTGGATGTTACAAGAATGGGAGGATATGGTTGCAAGTTCTGCTCCATCCTGTGTTGTTTTGGACCCTGGCCACCAGGAAACATTTTGTCTACTTCAGAGATGAAACACTTTCTTTTCAGTAGTAGTGTTATAAGCAAGATGTGTAAATAATGTGTGGCAAGGGGCGACTTTATTACAGAAAGGGAAATCATCCCAACTTTTCCTTTCTTTGATGAAATTTTAAAATGAGATTTCTACAAAAGATGTGCCGGGGGGAATTTGCATGTTTTGTATTGACCTGCATAAACCATAGTTAAACACGAAGTAGCTTAAAAGTTGTTTCGCTCTGCTTCTGTCACCCTTTGTACTTTATCAACCACTGATCTTTATTCTTGTGTCAACTCATGCATGTTTAATACTGCATTGCAAATATTTTTCCTCACCTCTAAAAGTATTCATAAAAATAAGGCTGTGTGAGAATATTTGAATAAGGCTGTGTGAGAATATTTGAAAGAGCATTGTTTGTAATTTTCTTGCCTCTGCTGAGCTACGTGTCTAGAAAATGGAAATACAGGCTTCTATCTACTGCAGAGGAATGGAAATAAATCATAATACAAGCTCTTTCAAAAGAAATTACATATCCTGGGGTAGGAAAACTCACAGATCAGTATAACATTTTGTTAACTTAAGCATTATTTCAAAAGATGGGCTCTGTATAGACGTTTGGCTTGGTATCTAACTGAAGATTTTACTGAATGTATCTAATTTGGATGAAAAGTTCTGTGGTTGACCTGAATGACTCATGTCACAGGGGGAAGTGGGAGAAGGACAGTTTGAAGCAAAGGGTACAGAAAACCTTGTGGAGAAGGAAAATCAAGATTGCTACATACTCCTGCAACTAACATTCATTTTTAAGAATATCTTTTTGCAGAAGCAGGAATTTCATATTGATAAGAATGTAAAAGTAATACCTTTAAAATAATTTTGGAAGAGCAACATCAAATCAATTGTGCAACTAAATGGCCATCACACTATAATTACTTAGACATTGTTTCTTCTTACAGGCAGTTTTAGTAGGAAATATTTTATGGTGGTTAGTGTTCATACTTATTCAGTGAAATGGGTACATATTAAGCCAAGGGTTTCATAGATTGTGAAGCAGAGAAGTTATTCCATGTTGCGGAGCAGCTGCCACGCTGGAAGTAAAAACGGAAGCTTTGTTTCCAAATCTGCTGATATGCCTTGGAAGTGGAAGAACTGCCCTGTGAACCAACACCTAAAAGCTTCTAGAATTGGTTAGCTACATGCTGCCTACTTTTCTGATGTTGACATTGGATTAAAGGTAGCTAATAGTGCCTTTATGCATGGTTCTTGCTGCAATTGCTGCAAGTGTTTACAGTTGTGAAAGGTGATAGAGATGGAAACATCTGAGAGATGGGCTGACCTATAAAAAAAGATCAGGACAACAACAATTCTTCTCCTGGACCTTATTTTCTTTGCTTATGCTGTCACATTTCTGGCCTCACTCCAACGTCCTTCCGTATTCTGTGCCCTCCACCAATAAAAATGTAACATTCAAAGTAAAAGCTTTCATCATTCTATCTGAAAGCACTCTGCAATTGTTCCTTATTTCACAAAACTACAGTTAGATAATGTCCGTTTTGCAGGCTGATGAACTGAAGCCAAGACAGACTGGTTTGCCTAAACAAACTGTTATCTGTTGTAGAAGTGTTACTGAACTCTTTCTGTGAGCCTCAGGCTGCAGATGTATCATTTCATCTAAGAAATGGTGCGGGTTCAGCTGCCTCATTAGCAGGGGACTGGAAGGCCTGTCTCCTAACAACTCCTTTTCATCTATCCTTGTCTGGCATGTCTGAGCCTCTCCCCAAAACTTCTTGCATAAAAGGACGTGTGGAGCCCCTGCAAGTCCTCCTGAAGAATCGTCCTTTCCCAGTGTACCCAATAAATGACACAGTCTCTGTGGAGTGGAATTGCTGTACTCGCAGAGATGGAAACAAATACTGCTTCCCATGTTATTTTTAAATTAACACTGTTTTCTGAGGTTTTAAGAACTTTACTAACTGAAGTGACTGCACAAAACTTTTTTTAGATACTCAAGCAGTCTCAAGGGTTTATCATCTGGTCAAGGCAAAGCTCCCTTCACATTAATGACTGCAGACATAGGGTCCCTCACAGGACTCAAATTTTTTGCAAGAATTAATGTCTTGCATCAAAATATTCTGACTTTTGTACCACTAAGGGTTAGTAGTAGACTGCAGTCAAGTTACTTAATCATTTAAAGGTTTTCAAAGCCAGTAAAAATACCAGCATCAGATTTTTTTAAATCCTCATTTACAACAACAGCCCAAAACATTCATTTGCAGTGCTTAATGATCACAGAGGGATGTACAGTTTAAGTGTGGGTTTAAAAAAAAAAAAAGCTTTCAATACAAGCTCTACCTCTGTCATCACATCTGTCTGTCTTTTGCCATTAGGCAAGCAGTGTATTTATCTTTGAAGTCCTTTATTTGCAAAGGTGTTTTGTTAGTACTCTCTAATCTCTGCACGTGCATTTAGTTGAGAGCATAATACATTTGTTCTTTGCTGTTGAACTGATGGTTTTTAATGAGTTGCAGGGTCTTCAGTGTTGTAAAAGTCTGTTTTGACCCTAAATGACTTGGGCTAGGTCACTAAAACGCTGGGTGGTGAAATAACCTAGCGTGCTTATTTAAGAAAGGGAAAAAAAGGAAAAGAAATACAGCAGTGGAAAAATGTTATTGGTGATTACACTTCAAAAGGCTAGTGAATTCTTGGAATTGTGATGTCTGAAAGGAGATTTAAAAATCATTACTATCTTTAAAGTAAAATTTGGGGTTAAAAGGGACTTTTTGGAAACAATCTAATAGTTACGGAAGAGCCTGTGGGAAGCTGGATACCTGAGTTCTGGTCTTAACCACATCCCACCATGTGGCCTGGTTTGCAGAAACTGAATATACTCCAGGGTTTGCTGCAAATCCCCTTTATTGAGGGGTCAGATGGAATCTTAACCAATTACATTATGATACACACTGTCACGGAAACAGATAGTTTCAGGTTTTTGCACTGGTTTGTTTGTTCAATCATTCTTTCTTTCTTTGTCTGAATGCAACATAATAAGATGACATAACAGATGAGATGAACATAACAGATTCCAAACTTCCAGAGAATGTTTTAGTTATCCATGAGATCAACTGTGTTCATTTTGGTGCAAACAGAAAATGAGTAAAGCTTAATTTCCACTAAAATCAGATTAAAGAAGGATTCTTTAAATGCTTTCAGTGTAAGCCCTCTACAGCTGTTAGGCTATCTGTCCTTTTCCTTAGAAAACTGTGTGGTGACTGCAAAGCTCATGAACTGTGATGTGAGGAAAAACGAAGCACATAGAATTGGTATGATTGAGAATAGGATTTTTAACATGGCTATTCTAAACTGTAGGATTTGTGATAGCAATAATTTTAGGAAAAAAGTAAAAAAACATCTGTTTCAAATCTGTATCTTCCTCCTTTAGTGAAAGCTGTATGTATACTCAAAGATATCCAGGGAATTCTCTAAAAGGCTGGGAATGTTTCTTGTATTTTCAGGGTTAAAAAAAAGTCCACTTCTATCTGTCTTTAGAACAAGCTGTTAAAGTCTCTCTCAGCCAAAGAGAGAGATCAGACATGATCAGTACTGCATATTCTCTGCTGCTGTAGGAAAATATATTAGCCAGGAACTACATTTATAGTATTTCACTGCATTGTAGGGCCATTTTATAAGACTAGTATGTTTATCTTTATTCAGGTTTTAAATCTCATAAAGACTACTGGGTTTTAGAAAAATTCTGGCTTTTCTGACTTAAACCTAGTGGATTTTCAAAGGTTTTCATATTAGATAGGAGATGGGCATTTTACTTCATAATCTAATGACTGGGTTAGAGTTGGACTTCTTTTTAATAATGTGAGACTAAGAAGGACAGGATGACCTTGCTAACAGAGTATGAACAAATAGATGGAGGACCTAGCTTTTAATTCATTAGTTTGGAATTTTAATACATAGCCACGTCAAGGATTCAGCCAGGTACCTTTGGGGGATGCCAAAACATTGCAAGTAGATTCATCCATTGGTTGTAGTGGGATGAAGCAAAGATAATTTTGTTCTTTTTAGAGTGTGCTTTCAGTGAAACCAGAGTAAAACTTCCGTTGATTTAAATACAAAACCAAGATCGTGCTTAATGGTACTGTGATGTGATTCCTGACTTGGATGACTCTAATGGAAGTAATATTTGCAGGTGACACACACACAATTTAATAATTTCTTTCTGAAAGGCTTGGGATTTAGTTAAAGTGAGGTAGCTAAATTTTTTTCCATGAAGAAGTCTCAAGAGTCACAAGCCCACTGTATACTTTCACCACACACATGCATAAACTTAAATACTTGCTGCACTGTGGCAAATCAGGTATGGTATCATAGGCAGAATTAGCCAATGACACTATATTGAAGTGCCATTCCCTTATCCGTATCCTATTCCATATCCTTCAGCTACTCTTGAGTATATTTCTGAAGCAAAGGACTATTAGTATTTAAAACTTAGTATTACATTCATATTTGGAAGATAAATAATTTTCTTAACATGAATACTGTGTTTTGCAAATGCTTCTATACTGCCTGAGCTCTGCTCTCAATTAGGATGAGTGCTGTATTTCTCCATGGCCTGATGCGTCAGTGCTTCATGGCAGAAGGATGACTGTGGATCCTGAGAAGGTTTGCTGACAGGTGATTTCTCTGACACCTTGGAAGATGAGAAGTGACGTTCCCAACGTGCTCTGCACACCCACACTTGGATGCATAAGCTCGATCCTGACAGAGGTCCTGATACATTTGGTAGAACTATTCTGATGGATGAGGAGTATCCACAAAGACCAGGTTTGTAATGAGGCCAGAACTGTGCGGTATGCTGATTAGCTGTCTTCCTTGAAGTTTCTCAGTGAGCAGTGCATACATAAACACACACTACTTTTTTCCTCCCACACACACAAGCTCTGTGTCAAGTTGTTTAAGTGAGGTATGACACGTGTTAATGCTGTTGGCTTCTTTCTGCTGGGGACTGACTACTGCAATCCTATCTGAAAAGTTTTCCACCAAACTCGATCATTTTCAGTAAAACAATATCCGGTTTTGTCCCTCAAGCAGGGCTGTCTTTCTATTCATGAATGTAAACAGCAAAGGCAAGCAATAAATCCCTTTGAATAATGTGCCAGTACTCTACTCTTACATAACTGTCATTCCTAAGTAGAAGATGCTTATTTACCAATTAAAGCATCTTGGCAAGGATTTCAGACATTTTAAATTAATTCTCCTGCTTCCAGAATATGCATTAGATAAAATGTGTTGAATTTGAATCATTGAACCTTCACCTGAAAACCAGTTTTACAAATGTCCTCGAGAAAACACATTGTGCACTTAATTTCCCCTATGAAAACTACAAAATACAAGGATTAAGGGCCAGAGCCATGAGAGAATTAGACTTGGACAGGGATATGAAAACTACCTCACTGAATGTACTTGGCAGGATAATTTCTTTTCAGCAATATACACTGTGTGACTACAAATAAATGCATGACATAATGAATTGTTCAGGTTTTTTTAAGCAGTAGAATATTTCCATTGTCTTGCAATGCTTAAAGAACTGTGAAGTTGTGTTGCTGATGAACATAGGGTTACTACAAGAAGCTTCAATTACTCCAATTAGCTCGTACTAGAAAGGAAATACCAGATTTTGTTGGTGAGGGCTTGGATCTTCCATGGAGCTGTAGGAATTTGGGCAGCTGGGAAAAGACCCTGTAGCCTCTTTCTTAGCAGCCTGCCAAAGAGATCACTGCAGAAGTCTCTTGCTCTACGATTCCTATTGGTAGTGCTGATTTTGTTTCGTTTGTTTTATTTTAATTCTTTGATACAGCATAATTCAAGTGAGTAGTCAATATCCAGTTTTATCATCCTCTGCCTTTGGATGTCTGATTAAGCATGACTTGCTGTGCTTGGGATTTTAAGTACCACAAGACTTCCCAATTACCTCAATTACCTTTACCCAAGGAATGATTGCTATTTCCAGGTACGCATCCTGTTGCCCACAGTTTCTCCCTTGGGTTTTTCTGGCATCATTCTTACATTAATAGCCCTTACCAAAGCATACTGTAGGCTAACAACTATCCCACGGTACCTCCTGATTATACTGCAGTACTGACACAGTTTCCATGTGTGTTTTCTAACTCTTCTACTTGCACTCCATTTTGGGAATGTTCAGAAGTTTTCTTTTATTTAAATCCTTCAAATGAGAGAAATTGTGCACATCACATAGAACACATTCTATCCAAAAAACATTTCTTAAAATTTCTTCTCTGATTATATAAACCATCTGTAAAAGGAAGTTATATGAAAAAATAGATAAAAAGTTACACAAGATATTTACAGTAAAACAAGTAGCGACATGTGTTAAATTGTTTCTGTTCTTCAGTTCCCTGTTCTAATAACTACTGGACATAATTTAGTTGAAAAAAAATAGGTGTAAATATGAAAAATCTTTTTTGACTTTCAAATGTATGCCCTGTCATGCCATTTTGTAGAGAATGTTGCCTAAATTCTGTGGGACATACCTAAGTTTCTGTGCCAAGATCGGTAGTTGTTCTAGTGCCTAAATTCCCATTTACTGAAACAGGACCTGGGTCCTAAGAAATTAACCCAAGAGATTTTACTTGCACTTGAAACTATTGGCAGTATTTTTTGATGGCAGAGCAGAATTTTCTTCTTATGTTTGAGCCTTAAATATGTAACTCACATCTATAGTGAGCTGAAATTACTGTATAGATTTTGAGAGCCATGTGCAGACCTTACACACGCTGAGAACACATGCAAGCTGTTGCGTAACAGTGAGATGATAAAAACATAACCATGGCCTATTTTTCATTCGTTACTAACAGTGATATCCCCTTTCTCCCTGAAAGAAATCCACAATGAAATATTAATAGCAACATACTGTTGAATAAACATCTACAAGTATAAGCAACAGCCATTTAAGCTTGAATAAACACTCAGAACAAAAGTGAGTATTAATAATAAAGTTCAAAATTACCAAGAAAAGGCATTGTGAGAGTAATTGAGGAAATCATACCAAATTTTCAGAAGGTGTATTTTTGAGGAAGTAATACAATCTTTTGCTTTCTTTAGAAGTGAAAAAGAACCTGTCTCCCTCTGCTGGTTTTCAGAGAAAAAAAAAGTTTATAGCGACTAAAAAATCATCGCTGAAATTTTGATACAAATCACCAGATGTTCCAGAATTAGGCCTTAAAACTTGTTACCTTGAAATATATAGGAGTCTCCTTGAGGACATTAGAGCTACGAGTCTTGATTAGCTGAGGATTGGTAGATTTTTGTAGTATTTACTCTGTTTAACCTAATAGTTTCTCAGTATATTTAACATGACTTCTTTATATGTACATCTTTAAGAAAATACACCTTGAGATAAATTTAAACAGTTTAGCCTTTAATTCAAACATCACTGAATCTTGTAGCTATCCTGAAGAGCAGCCTAATACTGGAATTGTGAATGCAGATGCATAATTTTCCTTTCCTGAATAGTCTGAGTTAGTGTACTTTCTAATTCAAATTAAGCCTTTTTCTTTCAAATATGAGTTTCTAAACGGCTCCATAAATGTAAGTCACAGGCCATAAGACTTTTGAAGGCTAAACACACACAAGAATAGCTACAGCACTGAGCATAGCTCGCCAGTTATGACAACTGCGTGAGGTTCCTTTGAATTGCACTGGGACTGTGATGTTAAGGCTGGCTGCTCCAGGATAGGTGTTTGCACCTGACCAAACCGCAGCGTTGCCCACCCTGCCGAGCTGTGAGCCCCCGCAGTGCCGTTCCCCAAGACTGCTCCACGAGGCAGTGAGACACCCGCACGTCGTCTGTGCCAAGGAGAGCGTATCAGCGGGACGGGGGTGAACTTTGTGTTGCAATCCCCACCCCGATGAACAAATGTTTGGGAATTTCCGTGCAACAGACTTGCTGCACAAAGTAAGTACCATGTTCTGGTACACGTCATGGTATCTGCAAAGAGGTTTTTGTCCTTGTTACGATATGCTCCATCTTCCTATTGTCAGAGGAAACACATTTGTCCTTTAGTAATCCCTGTGCTTCTACTAACAATTTCTCATTCACAAAAAGGATACTCTAACAATAGGCATCAAGTTTATTCCTTCCAATTAGTTAAAGGCAAGTAGCAATTCCAGTAGTTAAATTCAGGCATTCATCTGTTAAATCTGGAGAGCTTACATAAATGCATTTTAGGCTGAGAAGAAAATGAAGGCGATTTTGTTTTTAAAGTGATTTTTTGTTTTGGGTTTTTTTTTGGTTGGTTGGTTTTTACTTCCCACGTGTTATCTTCACCACAGCGCATTTGTTATGCTTTGTTAGATGTAGCTGTCCTTTTGACCTGGGTATACGTCAAGCTTCCTTGTATCCTAAGTATTGTTTTAAAGGCATCTGCCACCTGCAGTTTGTCATATATCCAGTTAATACCTGTGCCAGTATAGTTAGTTACAACAGTTGATTTGAGTTTTGCGTATGTTGTGTTGGAATTCTTTTGTGAAGTTTGAGTATCGGGGTAGTAAGCACAGCACGCACTTTCTCCAAATGTTTGACTGAATTCTCTCATGTTTATTCTGCCTGTAGTATGCAATTTGAATTTTAATAAAAATGTTACTTAATAAAATCATCTGGATTGTTACTGCTTATCTATCTACAACACACTTTTTTTGTTTTTACAAGACATTTCTTTACCAGGCGTCTCCTGAAAATTCTCAGGGCAGCTGTGGCATTTGGTCAATGTATCACAGAATATATATAGTAGCAAGGTAGTGAGAATGCTGAGACACACACCTTGTGTGTTCTATTTACATGGGGACATATGAATAACTTCCTGTATAAGAAATACTTTAAAACTGATGTAATGTTTTCATGCGGGAATGTGTAACTTGTAATTATCCATTCATAAGCGAGTCTGCAGGCTATGTCATTGTTCCCTTCGTTGACTCAACTATTTAGAGGATAGTATCATTTTACCTAGAAGCTGGACTTCCAATGCCAAGCAGTTATCACTCTTGAAGCAGAACTGTTTTGGCTGCCCAGCTATGGGGAATGCTACGTGGCATCTGATACACAAATGCTATTTCTAAAACTGGCTAGTACTGCTTCTGGAGTGCACGCGATAATTGGTATCTATGTAGTGTGAGTGTAGCTGAGAAACAATGAAAGCAGAGGCAAAAGTACGGATGTTGGAGTTGCTCTTCAGTGTAAGGGATGAAAGCAAAGGAAGGAATAGCATATTCAGTTTGTATTCAGTGTGATAAAAGGAAATCAGTACCTATTTAACATGAAGTACCTTTAGAATGTTTTGCAAAAATGAGATATTGCTTAAAAGGATGGGCTTAAATTATAAAAATAAATGCAGAATAGCAGGAAAATTTTCTGACAAGAAGGAAATAATTTCGAAGGAAAAGCGCAGAAGGTTCTTAACTGTGGTGCCAGTAGGCAGGCTAGATAATAGTCTAAAATTCTGCACTAATCTGCAGAATGAACCAAATCATCTTCCTATCTCAGCTTTTATGACTTTATTTGACCTGGTCATACTGTCATATATTATGTAATGTGATGGAGGTTGGTCAGTCAAATAGTCATGATCTTGTTAAATTGTTGGATGTGGTAGCCGCCTTTTATTTAGGCTAAGCAGATGAATGCTCCTTTGGTTAGTGATGGGTGAAACATAGACAAATAGTTGTCCCAGGACTAAAGCCTGTGACCAGTGGGTCGGAGGTGTAATCCAGAGCAGTTTAATGTGATGTGTGTGTGAGGGGGAAAGCAGCACCAACACCATGGGAACTGTTCTGCACCAGGAGGTGCTGGTCTGATAGTATCCCAGTTAGAAAAGCACTCTGCCTCTGTAAAGTATCATTTAAACTATTTATTAGAGCGAGCACTATGAAGAAAGAGAGGATAGCGCAGATAGCCCTGTAGATAACCTCTATAGATGCTAGGAACCCTCCGTTGTGCAGCATTGAATGGGCACAGCATGCTCTGCAGACCCCATCCATAGAAAAGGGTTTCCCAAATTCCTGAGGATTTTCTTACAAGAAAACAGTTCTGTCCATCATTTCTGCTGCCAAACAGAAAGGGTGTTCACATGGGAACCGCTTGCTGCACTTTTAGATAAGGCAAGGACACGCAGGTGGTGTAATCGCTGGTACCAAGTGGGAGCTGCCTGCAGACTCCTGTTACAATGAGCCGCAAAGCTTATCCTGCAGCCAAGGAAGGGACACATGCCGGTCTGAAGGCCAGGCTGGACGGGCAGGGCAGCGCAGCACAGGCCTCCGTCTCAGTGTCCTGTGGGTCACTGACTCCTCCATGGACAGGGGTCTCCTGGCCAGGATCGCTGCAGGAGTCCAACAGAAGAGGTGGCCAGGAGACATGACTGCCAGGACAAAAAAAATCTAAAATGCAATCCAAAAAGAAGGTATATTTGGACAGACAGTCTGGAAAGCAACCTGGACCTTGAGAGCAAAGTAGATGTCTTCTGCTGATGCTCTGTTCTGTGTTCAAAATTGGAGCAGGATTGGCTTATTGATTGTCAATACTGGGATAGTGTTAGCAAGGATTGATTTCTCTTAAAAACTAACAACCTGAAAAATTCTTGATGGCTTAGATCACAAGGGTAGTAAGAACTCTGGTCATTTTTTTAATCTGTGTAATTAAATAGTCACAGTTATGATGCTTCTACAGGAACACATTTTGTGTCAGCCTTCCAAGTCTCCATTTTGCTGTTGTTGAATTCACCTGAAAGCGCTCTTGTTGACCTTTAATGGTGCTACGTCAAGATTTATCTGATAAAAAATGCTTAGATGCTAAAATGGTGGGATTTATATATAATCACACAGAAAATGTGACTGCCAGCAATGTATTTATGACTTATTTTTATTAATTCATTTATATTGTAGCTTCTAAACTGACACTTTTTAATGTGTCTTCTATGCTTCATTAAGCATTCTGTATTTTTTTTTTGACTTCGGTGTGCTAAAAGTGCTGAATAAAATACCAACAGGCATAAACTGAATTCTTTGATTATTTTAAGCAGTATCGCCTGAATGGAAAGAGTCAAGTTATTCTCTCTGGAATTCTTTTGCATCTACGTTAAAAATCATACTGTTACTTTTAAATGCCCACTACAGCTTTTAATTTGATCTTACGAAAGGCCCATTGTCTAAACTTTGTATAAAATCCCACATGCAATACTTTTGAGCATACTCAAAGCATTATATTCTTTTGAAGCTATTGTGAAGGTCAAACCAAAATATTGTCATTTTGAAACGTGTTGGTATGTCAGGAAGGTTGGAGTTGACAACAGGGATCTGCGGGGGCCAGCAAAGTAGTTTCTGAAGTTAAATTACGCAAAAATCTGTTTAGTGGAACACGTTGTTCCAAACCACGGGAGTCGTCAACTGGGAAGTGACGGAAGTATTTCTTTCTGCAAGTAAGCCCCATGTGCTCCGGAGCACCCTCGTTTCACTAGCGTCACTTCTCAGCCTCATCCTCCCACGTCTTTTCTGGCACCGCCGGGCACGGGCAGCACCCTGCCGCCGCGGGCAGCGCGGAGGGAGTTCATTGCATCTGCAGCTCGGCTCCAGCCGCCCGGACGGACATTTTTGGTGCCTTGTGCAAGTTTCCAGTCATGCCGAGCATTCTTAGGAAGATGGGGCGATAAGGGGAGGAAATGACGGAGAGTCACCTCA
>NW_009599555.1:0-9029 GCF_000690535.1 Cariama cristata | reverse complement strand
ACGGCGGAGGGAGACTGACCGGAGATTATTTCTGACTTAACGATTTGTATGACATGCAGCCATAACACTCCTCAAGTATTTATTTTGAAAGACATTCTTGTTTTGAGAAAACTTCCCTGTGATAAAATGAGGCATACTGTTTGTACCAGGAAAAAAAGTTTATTCTATTTTCCAGAAGATCTACATCATCTGTGGTGGATCGTTTGTTTTGCACATCTTGGCATATATTTAGAAACCCTTCCTGAGTTTTGGTGGTAATGTTTCAGAGTATCATAATCACAAGTCAGCTAAGACATACACCAGCTATTTTGTCCCTTATGAAATTATTTTAGTGCTATAATAGGTCTATCCATTACAGGTCTCTCAGGAAAATCTTCCTGCAATAACTTTATAAAAATGTCATGTGGCTAAGGGGAACTCTATAATAGGTTTTATATCCATGGTTAACTTAGGCATCTGTTACCTGACTATTGTTGAATTAGTCCAATAGGAGCAAAACAATGTATTACATTACAAGTAAAGGAATAAGTGGATGAGAAGAACTAGACTGTTTACCCACTGCAGTAGGTTTAATAAATAAAATCAATTTCTTACCCTGGCTCAAAAAACAAGAGGGTGGAGGATTTGGCCTACAGAGTTCAAGTTCATTGGAACTTTTAGGTGACTGTCAAAATCACTATTAGTCTTTCAGCATAAAGACTGGTTGCTGCTTCTGTTTCTGAGGCAAACCTAATTAGCTCACAGAGAGTTTCCCGTGGCTGGCAGAGGCTGTCAGCATTGCCCAGTGCGGTATGAACTACCTGTCCTGCGCTGCCCTGCAGTTCACCTCTCTTTCCTCCCCATCAGCGCCACAATAGCATACAGCCCTGAGTAGCATGACACGATTTCCAAAATGTCCAAGTTAAGGATCAGAGACTTATTTCTAAGAAGAAGTTAATACCCCCAAAACCTAAAACACCTGAAGGACTAAGTGGACAGTTTATGAAAACTTCTCTATTGCAAGGTAAAGGGTACACCATGCCAACAAAGCAAGAAAATAAAAAATACATGTTCTCAAATGTAATAATTTTAGGATTACATTTGAGAACATTACTTTGTCACAGACATCAGCACACGCAGCCTTAGACTTGAGGGTGTTCACAAGCCGACTGCGTGGCTGAATCCAGTGCCATGACCTAAGGCATGTAACAGGTGGACTTAACGAGAGGTATCAATTGCCTCAGCCCAATTTTTGAAGCCCAGTCCCCCAAATCAAGTTGTTAGAGGTACATTATGTCCACTCCCAAGGAGTAACCCTTCATATTAATTGCCTTACATGCTACCTTACTTGGATCACCAGCACTTTGATGTCCATCTAGTTAGGAAGGGACATATAGCAATTGGATGCAGCCAGCCTCTGGCTGGTGATACCAGTCTCTTTCTGAGCTGCAACATCTCCCTTTTCCCTACTGGGGAGAAAACTGTTGAGGCCTGCCTAGCTAAAATATTTAAGACTGTGTATCCTGTAACATGTTAGTTGTAGGCACCAACACTGAAAGAAGTATCCTGAGATTTAAACACCCAATGGGTTATGTCTGGTGATGCCTACTATTTCTTGTGGTGTTGAAGAGCAATGCTAATCATTTTTCAACACTGTCCCTAGTGTACATTTAATGTGAAGGTATAAGCATTTGGCAAAGGAATGCACATTGCAACAGTAAACACTCCGGTATCCCTTTTGAATATACGTCCTGCTAGAAATGACACACCAGAGGTGTAGGGGATACAAATGAACTTAATCGGAACATGAAGTGCATTAAATTCCTATTTTAGCTAATGACCTAATATCTGTTTCCTGAAAGCATGTTTCTAATGACTATCTGTGGAACATACTTCATTCATTAAACTCATCACAGCCCGTACGGATAGCTAAAAGGGTAAAGAAGGGATTGCTAGTTCTCCCAATTGCATGCTAGTAATTGAAGGTTCACTTACAAATGCCATTATAGCAGATTTCTGAACTGATGAGCTTTCCCTCTAAGGATTTTTTTCTTTTTTGCAAAACTTCATGCCCGTGAAATTCACACTCAACAAACAATTTTGAAGTAATGTCAAGTGATGTGTCTAGCAATTACCCTTGTAGCTGTAGACTTCATTGAAAAACATACGTATGTTTCTAGGAATAGATCTAGCAAAGAACAAACTGTGAAACATGGCCTGGGTACTTCTGCAATTGCAAAATAATTTATCTATCTGAAGCCTTTCTTTCATTTAAAAAAGCATTTTTTTCCACAACTATATTCTTTAGTGTAAGGCATGCATGTTTGAAGATATATGTATGCTGAAAAAAGATTAGCAGAAAAGTATTATAAATATTATCTCCTGTATATGAAATGCTCTGTCTGTCCTAGTGTACAAGACTTCTAAGCTTTGGTAATTCAAATTTCAGTTAGAGTGGTTTTGTAAGCACAAAGTAAAACCATAGTTAAAGAATTAGTACATATGTTAAATCACTTTGCTATGGTTCTATACCACCTTTTGCCCAACTCTTAGACTGTATCTGTCCCAAAGAACTGCCGGTCTTGTATGAATAAGTTTTACAGTCTAAAAAACAGAGGCTGTCACAGTTTTCTACAATATGCAGTAGTGTGCAGAGTTTAGTTCAAGTCAAAATAAACTTTTCCATTTTTCTGAAAGGTGATGGAAGCAGTAGTAGTAACTAGCACCTTCTAAGGTACATAAGTAGATATAATTATTCTTCCAGTTTAATATCCAGTCTTAGAATATTAAGCTTATCGCAGCTTTACTTGAAATCCACTAAAAATCTTGTACAGAATTCAAAATAAATAAATTATTACTTGAAAAAATACATATTTTGATAGAACTTTTCAAGTAGATATTTTGACCATTTTTAGTGAATATAAGAGATGGCATATTTTCTTCTGCAATAGTAAGATCTGGTTGTAGGGTTTTTTCTAAACCAACAAAACCAAAACAAACAAAAAACCCCACAGAAATACCTGTACTCACCATTCTTCTTTGTTTGACTGCTGCCTTCCAGTCTAAAGATGCCTTCATGTCAGATATCTGAGGTATACTTAGTTTTTGCAGCACTCCGAATAGTGATGCAGTGCTGAAGTCAACATGTCCATGGCAGATCACCCGTCTGCCCGCTGAAGTGCTGAGAATTCATGGCCTTCTGTTTATTTCTGTCTTCTGGGAATGAGTGTGTAGTGTGCTGGGAGAGAAATGATGAGAACTTATAAAAATGCTAAAATAGCTGTCTCTGCAGGCAGAAGCCACTTTTTACAGACTTCTGGAAAGTGCTGAAATGAAAGTCTGACTCAATCCAGGTGACAATGAGTTAGAGGTCCTCTGGGATTAAAATGTGATTTTAGTACCAATTATTACTGGTGTTATCATTTGATTCCTCCCTAAGGAGGTCTTACAGTTCAGGACAACCTATATTTCATCCATATTTTCCAGATCTAAGTTCTGTTTCAGAAAGCTTCTCAGGCATGTGCTTAGCTTTATTCATGTAAGTAGCCTTACTCACACGAGACTCTGCTAAATCTGAGTCAAATGTTCAGACAGCTTTGATAAAACTCTGCTGGGCAATGAGCTTTCATACTTTTAAGCTCTAAGAAGATTTTGAAAATGTGAGAAACAAAACCAGATAGATAACGGGGAATTTTTAATTAAAAAACAAAACTCTAAAAAAACCAACACACCACCTAACAAATCAAGTACATGAAAGCAAAATATTTTCATGCCAAAGTAAAATTTATGATATATTCTTCAGTATTTAGGCACGCTTGAGGAAAATGCTCCATGGTAAAGTCCGTGGAGGACAAGTAGAATTTTATCTTCTGCTTTGCATTTCTGCTGTTGTGGATTTAACTATAAAATTACATCATCAAGTTTGTTAAAGACTGTCATTGAACTTTGATTTTATGTAATCTATGTCCCTGAGCTGCCCAGCTTCCTGAAATTGCAGATTATTGATTATTTCTTTCCAAAAGAGCAAAATCTGCTGTTTTATCCAAAGCTATTCCCTCTTCTTTGATATGCCTCTACCGCTGTTTTCCAGATCACTGCATCAGAACTGTGACAGGCACAAGCACTGTTATTACAAAACCTTCAACATTCAATATATATTCTTTGAAGGGAACAAAAGGACTTCAGGCACTGGCATTCATATTGATGTTCCTTTTGAACTTGACAACAAAAATAACCATGGATTTCACAACCATTTTTTACCCAGAAAATTGTCTTTTTCACAGAACTACAAAAGAGTCCATTAGCCCTCAATCTAAGTGTTAATGTCACTATTGGCATAAAAATAATTTAAAAACTACCTGTTACATCAATATTTCTTATCAGCAACACTTTCTAAAATTGAGAATACAGCCCAAGAAGTATGAAGTTAGCCGCTACTAGAGGAACTCTGTGCTTACAAATTGCAATGACTCTTAAGTCCTGTTTTCAACCTTCCTTGCCTAAGATAAAACAGGAAAGCTGATTTTTCCCAGAATATCCAGACTCGCCTGGGTCTAAGGTACAGGCATTCTGTCTCCTGTCTTGGAGGGGCTGGGGAGGGTGAGGGGGATATGGCTTGTATGTAGCTAAAGATGGAAAGAAAAAGAAAAATACCTATGCTTGAGTTTTTCAAAACAATACCTAAAAACTAGTACTGAGCTGCTTTCGCACTCGAAGCTCTGCATTTCACAGAAGAGCTCTGGGTGCATGAGGAGTGCAGAACTTGCATTATTGGCTGGGCTAAAGACTCCTAGGATGCTCCTAGGAGCATGGAACTAGTTGGCACAGCTTTAGTATTTATCTCGTCACCTGTCACATCCCTCTGCAAGAAGCTATCAGTCGTATTGCAAGGGCAAGCAAACTTGCCTAGGAGCCTAGCCCATGACAAATTGTGGCTCAGCATATTAACATATACTGAAGGGCCTCTTTTTGTATAACCGACATTGGCTTAGTCTGCTTCATTTCTGGTTATCTCCCAAAGTTTCATTCTTGCAATCCCATTCTCAACAGTTGCTGGATTTTGTCCTTGTGACATATTTCATGATCCTTATTCCACTATATAACTATATTCACTGCATGACAAGAAAAGCTAATGTTCAAACACTGTGGCAATGTGCTGGTTTGGTTCACCTGCAAGCAAACAAGAACTTAACACCTAAATTGAGTAAGTGCAAAGTCAATAGAATATTTAATTACAACTGTCATTTATTAATGTGTGCTATATTTTTAAGAATGCAAGTTCATCCACAGGCATACAACAAATAATTCTGTGAATTTCTTCAATGATTCCAGTTTTGAGTAGCTCAGACTAGTGAAGAATGGATGAAATTTCACAGCAGCTTAGGGAAGAAATAGTAGCTGTCACTCAGTTTGCCCCAAATAACATCAGTAATAATCTCTGGAAATAGTTTTTTCTGTAGCTCATCTTGCAAATTAGCATGTCACAGGATTCTGGAAGAATCTAAATAAGATAAATAGGCATGAATTGAGGCCCAGGAATCATTATATGAAGCAGAAAAACTCTTACTGGTAAGCCAGCAGCAAAACCACATATCCAAATACGTTGCGTTGTACATTCAAGCCCACATTTCCTCATGGCCTCACTCTCTTATGGTGCTGAGCCAGGCTGTCAGACATGTAATTACATTTGCACCCTCAGAAATACAATTCCAGAATTAAATTTCATGGCTATAGAGATTTTAGATTTCAAGGTAAAATTTTAGACTCACTAAATCTAGAGGCTAAAAGTCATTGATTATAACAGAGCAGAGGCTACATGCCTACCGTCAAGATACTGTTTTTTATTAATTTACAGTCTGTACAGTTATTTGTACTAGTGTAAAATGAGTATAGCAGATTCATGGACACTTATCCTACTTTTCACAATTCAGGGTAGAAGGCAGTGAAGAATCTTCTGCCACCAGATAACATATTTAAGTAAGCTCTCTGGAACTGGAAAAAGACAGGAAAACCAATTTTTTTTGTCAAATCAGTATCATAGAAGTGGAATTCAATGAGGCAGACATCCCAAATTGAAACCTGGTCATTTGCCTTATCACTGATGTCCTATTTTTCCTTCTCCGAGCACCATGAAGTTTACTCAAAGTACCTATATGGTTCTGCTTTTTCAGGGTCAAAGGAAGGAATTTCAACATGCACATTGCATGTTCAAATATTTGCTCTCTCCTGTCAAGGGAAAGCAGTCAATGACTTCTAGGTATGTGTTTTAGATAGTGCACAATACTGGATCTTCAGGATTTATTTTTCAGTAATAGCTTTAGGGGGCTTATACTCAATACTTCTGCTCATTGGAATAGCTGGGTTACTTATAAATCTAAAGGACATTCAGCTGGTTCTTGTTCAGTTATCCAGTGTATGTATTTGGAATTATGCAACAAACAATACTTTACTGTGTAATTTAACAGCATGAGGCTAAATTTCTCATTCATTTTGAAGGTCTAGATCTCTAGTGGACTCTTTTTAAGCCATTTAATTGTTATCACAACCTTTGAGAAGGCTGAAATCATGAATATTTTTGTGAAATGTTTAGATGTACATTACAGAGGACAGCTTAAGCATCCAATGTGAGCTTGTTAGAATTTGTTAGAATTTTAGAACCAAGTCTTACAGGCTATACCTGAACAGATTGCTTTATTGGCTGTCAAACCCCAAACAGCCCATTTAAATTGTCATGTCCTTGTATAATGGTCTCTAGAAACCAGAGTCCAAAGTTTGACTTCTTGGCCTCTGGGAATATTAGGCCAGCAAAACCAATGTCCAGGCTTTACATCTCATGGTGAATATGAAAAAAAATCCTTGAGTAAAAGCTGAGTCCTCACTTTTTAATTAGATTTGGTTTTCATCTCATATAAAAATTCTACATGGACTCATTAACAGCTGAAAATCATTTTTATATGCAGTTAATTCTCTGATATTTTAAAAAGTCTCTTTTCTTGTAAAGACCCTGAAGGATGGCTCTCCCTCTATAGAACACTATGATATTTTATACAAAACAAACAAAAAAGCATCCTTCCTTGTAACAATTGGAAAAGCCAGATGGCACCTTCTGTAAAATTTAATTCCCAGAAAGCTGACCTATTTTCTTGACAGATAACATATTTAATGAAAAATGAACTCACAGGATCCTATTTTCCCACTAACAATATTTGCTCCCTTTTTACACCATTTATGGTTTGCTACTAAATGTCTTCTCTCCTTTTAGTTAAGTATAGGTAAATGTGGAAAACAAAAGCTAAAAACCTATCTCCTCTCATTCTGGCAGTAACATAGACACGACAGTAGATAAAACATCACGAATAAAATAGAAATGCTTGCTATTTCTGCTTGCTAACTGCACCATAACCAAATATCACAAAGTTCAGTACTAATACCTGTAAAAACAATCTAGACCCTATGAGCTACATAGTCTTCTGAACCACTTTTTAAATTGTAAGAACTTGTTATAAAGGGTATGAAACGATTGTGGATATTTTCCGAGTTTAATTGCATCGGCCCTTACTTTTATTTCTGGCAATCAAGAGTTTTGAACACTAGGAAAAACAATGAATACCAAATTATCTCTCCTTCCAAAGCTAACAGCATGCACATATATAGGTTAACTTTTTTAGGACAACTACAGGGTGGTTTTCTGTACCATCATTACCTAGTTTGTTACATGGGTTTTACCAGTCTTAAAAATCTTCAGATCCAAGAATCCCCATGTATGAGAAAACATTCCAATCATACACATTTCTTTACATTTTAGTAATGAAACTGCCTAACTAAACACAAAAGATAGTAAAACATATGGATGAATTTAAAGAACTAAATTCATTTAAAATAAATTAACCAGAGAAACAAACACTTCTTCATAAACTTTGCCTGATTTGTGGCAGTAACAGTCTTATTTTCCTAGAAGCTCCAAACATAAGAACAAAATCACAGTCTCAATATCAACCAACAGATTTATTTCCAACCATCAGATCAAGGATGTGTTAGGCTAAGGATCAATCCCCTCCGATTTCTGTCTCAATACCTGTAGTGCCAATTCAAGCAACAGGCTTGCTTAGACTAAACAGCTGAAAAAACATAATTATCCTCAGCCTTACTCCTCAGTAAAAAGGCTCATGATAATTCCATTGTAATTTCAATTATGATATTTTGGAAGAAAAATCCTTCCTCTTCATATGCCGAATATTTTTTGCATACATTTTCAAGGCTTCTAGAATTTTTGCAAGGTTACCTCTAGATCTATCAACATTTTGCAAAAGCACATTTTAATGTGGAAAAAAAGGCATTGTAATATATAGAATACAAAGAAGTGGCAAAATCACAAGCGTTAGTTTTCTTAATGACTTGTTTGCACCTTAACCAAAGGAAGAATTACTCCATTATAACATGTCTTCACAGATATTGGCCATCAAATTTTGGTTTCTTTCTGTACTTCCATATCAGAAAGATTAGGCAGTGTCACGTAACAATAAAAAAACATAAAAAGCAGACTCTAGCATAGCTTCAATTTAACAAGCTATCCTAACTCAAAATTTCATTCTCTGTCACAAACTTAGCAACAAAGCAAAGAGGCACCAATTCCACTTTGCGTGTTCCTTACATCTTTGAGGGTACAGACAGAAAGCTCCCTGTGACAGAGTGGTTTATGATCCCATTTCACCCATTCAGTTATGCAGAATCTCTCTTAATCTTCTGTTTTTTTCCAGCTACTTTAACCTTTTGGGTCTTCTCTTCTGACAAGTTCAGTTTGGGCACTATTTTCTTGTCCTCTGAGGGTTTAAAGACCATCTCATTTTCGTTGAATGAGTATATACACTATTCTTTAAAGCATTTCATGGTCAAGTCCAAACTGTTTTCTCCTTTTTTGGTTTCTGAGAGTCAGTTTAACTTCTGGAGCTCCAATTTTGTTGTATTACAAATGGTCATCATTGCAGTGCGGGGAAAAATACAAAGGCTTGAATATGCCTCTGAACGCTGTCCTGGTTTGGCTAAAACAGGGC
>NW_009599554.1:0-4768 GCF_000690535.1 Cariama cristata | reverse complement strand
CCAACCCTAACCATTCTATGATTCTATGAAATAGAGCATAGTAGTGTGAAAGAATATAGTACAACCCTTAACAAATACGTCTTTCAAACTCTAAAGCTGTTCGTTCTGCAATTCATGTGTGTTCTGGTTTCTGTTAACCATCTTGTCCTCACAATCCTCTTAGTTCTTATCAGCCTGGATTCAAAAATATTATGTTCTTGATTTCCAACATAGGATATCCCCTAATATATTACTTCAAGCATTTTGAATGAACACCCTGCCATTCATAGACACGCACTAATTAATCGTGGTGCAGGATCCAAAGAGCATCACACAGATTCTAGAAGAGGTCTGAGGCTGAGTGGTTTGTGTCCTATGAGACCAGTCTACTCTGGAAGGTGATAGCTAGCTCTGAAAAAATGTGAATATGAGCCAATCTGTGCCTTAGGGTGCAGGACTGGCTTCAACCTTATTTTATTTATCACTAAAGATATAATCTGCTTGTTCTTAGTTACGGATATACACACAAGTGCATTTAAAGAGGAAGAATTTTTCCATAGTATTACATGGTAATAGCCTCAGATGGCATCCTTTAGCCACTGCATGACGCTATGCCCTAGCACATCATGAGAGAATATTACATTTCAAGGTGAATTTTTAAAACACCAGAATGGAAAAAAAAAACCCAAACCACAAATCAAAACCACAAAAAATCCCACAAAATGCCTAAACATTCTCTTTGACATCTGTGTGTTTATATACTCTTTATACAGCCTTAAACTGTTGATGATACCAGACATTCAAAAACAAAAATCATACAAAGAGCATAGTACTACAAAAAGCAAAGCAACTGCAAAAATGATCCCTGAGGATTAGTTTAAATAACAATGCATTTGTGTTACATAAGCAAATGTAGTTGTCAAATATTTATGAACAGAGTAAATGAGCCCGTCCAGAATCTCTGTTAAAAGAAAACAACCTCAAGAAGCCTTCCATAAGCACTGTTATTGTGTGAATCTGTGAACCAACTGACATTCTGGACCAGAGCAGGAATCTGTTCAACATGACATTCTGTTCTGACATATCCAGTGCCAAATATTTCAGTGAAAGTTGCGATAGTTCCCTAGAGTGAAGGTTATGGAACAAGCTGCTCATTAAAGAGATTTCCTTTTGACTGTCGTCATTTGGAAATTGCAGCATGATCTGACGTATGAGGATTTCATAGATTCATCAATGCTGAGACTGTAGAGCATTATTGTAAATCATCTAGTTTGACCTTCTACATATTGCAGAGAATTTTTCTCTCTAATTTCTCTATCAGGTCAATAAATAGCACAACCAAATTACCAGGTTTTTATATTTTTTGTTCTATTTAGTAGAAAGGGAAAATTTTCTTTATCCACATAAATTAGTTAAACTGTTTTATTGGAGTTGACCATATTTTCTTTTATTTTTAAAAAAACAGTGATTGGTATGGTTCAATAATCCTGTCATCATCATTGTTTTAAACTATAATTTTAATATTCTCTGCTTAATGTTCACTGAATGCTTCTACTGAATACACATTATGAACATGAATTTTCAAAAGTGTCTGATTGTTTTGCAAGCATAGAAGGTATTTATTTAGGAGATCTGTGCCATTTACATTTCTGCACAGAAAATTTCCTGAAGCTAATCCATCTCCCCCAAATTATTTTTGAAATGCTGTATTCCTGAAGTCTGCAACACCATCCCTCAGAATGGAGGATTCCTTCCTGAAAGAAGGTGAAAACATCCCATATGGATCTACGACTTGGGTCATAAGTCTGAAAGGAAGGACAAAATGGCAGAGTTTGTTTCTGATAAAGCCTATGCCGAAAAATTGCTATTCATTTGCTGACAGGATATACTTTGAAAGCACTAGATGAAATGAAAATGCACATTGTGTTGTTGGATATTAAATTTATTTTGTTTGCAGCCCATTTCTATCTGTAGTAAAATGTTAAAGGAAATAAGGGTTCAGTTCTTCCCACATGGCATATTATGCCCCATATAGTGCCATACAAAGGAGTTAATATGATTTTTTTGTAGGGATTTGCATCAGGACTAAATATTACCCTGTAGGAACCTACGATGAAGTGCATATTTAGTCACATTCTAGACCTAGTACTAGCCTGGAAGTGATTTATTACACCAGAAAGGGACTACAAGGAAGAAGTGAATGCTTTATTTCATAGTAGTTGTTTCCCTTTCTGGCCAAAGAGCAACACATAAAAGGAAGACAGAAGAAAAGGAAGGGAAAAATTGCTAAAATATCCAAAAGATTGATAAAAAATTTCTGAAAATTTTTCATAACTTGTACCTATAGAAGAAAGACATTTGATGTTAATGAGTAAGGCAGACAGCAGCTGTCAAATTCCTAAGCACTTGAACCCCTTCCTTGGGTGCTAGATGGGAACAATTGCATAACTAAAGAGGACCTTCTACATAATACAAATAAAACATTTGCACAATATGCCACTTTCTCCTTCTCTCTTTTTCTTTTTTTTTTTTTTTTTGTAAGAAATAACTTATTCCCTAGAAAAAAGTCTGTCATTCTGGAGCATCTTTTTCCCCATAATGTTAGCACATCTTTTTGACAGTTTATTAAAGTTTCAAGAAGTAGTAATGCAGATTAGCCTAAATATCTTATTTTGCCTTACCGCTAGATTTCTGTTAAAACAGGACAAATCATTACATTCATTCATCATCATTTGGCTGTGAGGTTCCAGGATGCCAAAAATAGTAAACACTTGCGGAATCTACAATAATTGAAAGCAACAGTAAATTACAGTTTAAGTGCTCATCAAGGTGAGAACAAGGCACTTCATGACTCTTCGTACATCCTTGTTAGGAATTTTGCCAAGCTAGAAGAATGCACAGGTTCATACAGAAGTTGCTAACTCTAACTTTCCTATGAGGATGTTTGTGCTGTACAAACCTAGTGATTTTTTTTTAGAGATACCTAATTAAGTTTAAAAAAAAAAAAGAAGAAGAAAAAGTAGATTTCCTTGAATGGAGAGTTGTGCTAAAATCTCTAATATATGCTGCTTTTGTACTCCAATTCAATAATTTAAAATGTGGTGTGGATATCTGCTTCATTTCCTTTACGGTTTAGGCAGGATGAAATGTTGCATTAAGATGTAGTTTACTACAAGAAAAGTTCCCTCTGTAAGGTGCAGCATCAATGTCTTAATGTTGAATATTGCCAATAAAACAGCTGTTGCTTAGTTTGTCAACATATGCATCTGGTGTATAGCTAGTAGAAATAACACCATAGAACAACTGTCTGCTGTAGAAGTTTCACTTTCTTCCCAGTTCTGCCCTTACGCAATGCACTTCAAGGAGCTGGAAAAGTTTGCCTTTGGCACTAACACGACACATTAGCAAGGTACAATTTTTGGATTATCCTTTAGCTGGAACATCATCCCTTGGTGTTGCAAAGTTCAGTTACCATTCTGGTTGTAAAACCTACTTGATGTCCTCTTGCTGTAATAAAGATACCAACTTATCCACACAGTAAATGAATTGTATGTTGCACCTTTGTGTATTCCACTGTAAGTTTCACAACTATTCCACTATTCCTGGAAACGGATAAGTTTGACTGGTGAAGTCCCAAGGGTCAAAGGTGCATCTTACCTGTCCATTTGTATAGTAACCAAGACGGGAAAGGCTTGATCACTCATGCCCACTCTCTAGTTCCTCTTTAGTGTCGCCAGAATGTAAAGAATGAAAGGGAGATATCCTGTTTCTAAAAACTCTTGTTCTTATAGAAAAAAGATTTGGGTTTTTTTGTGTCTTCCTATTGCTCATCTCTCTATGTATTCTGCTGTAGGTGGCTCCAAAGCAGCACAGCTGAGTGGGGCTAAGCGGCAGATGGTAATAATTACTGAAAGACTTTATATAGGAGTCATCCAGGGAAAGCACATGCTTTAGAAAACAATGATTTGTAAAAATGTGTATGGAAGTCTGTGTTACACTGAATGCTTGCATTTCTAAACTACATAGGTCCTTGTTGATGAGTGTGGTCATAAGTTATCAGGTGACTTAGATAAATCTTAGGAAAGCATAATAGACACAGAGATCCACTTTGAGATACTCTGAGTGGAAATTGTTTCCCCTTTCTTTCTCTCAGCAAAGGAGACAAACAGTTTTAGAAAAAAATTTGAAAGGTTTTGTCCTATACGGATAAAAACCCAAGGCCTCCCACATATCTTGTTTCTTCTCTTCACAGTTGGCATGGTTTGGTAACTTATTAAGTTGGCTGAGTTTTAACTATTGAAACCAGAAATATCAGGCAGAAACGTTACAATAATGTAATTTTGGGAAAGAAATTCTGATATTGCCTCTCCCTGGAACCTCTCATCATTCTTCCTGTTGTCTTAAAAAACTGATGGACATCAAGTTGGGAGAAAAAGCTGACAGAGAAGAAGGTAACCATGAGATGACACTACAGGATATCTGAGATAGTGCTGGATACTCACATTTATTTCATTAAATTCACAGGTTTCTAAATGTCAGTTGCATTCAGTGAGATCTACTAATAGAATATATGGAGTATATGCTCAGAGCTCTGACTTAGCAAAGGTACCTTTGGTGTCCTGGAAAACACAGCTAAGTGAGAAAAAAATTAAATTCGGATATGCTAACCATCTACTTGATCTAATGAATAAGTTGTTGAGAGTGATGACCGAATGTAAAACAGAAATAGGTATGTTTAGTCATTTCAGGTTTAGAATAAATCTTTGTCCTGGTTTGGCTAAAACAGGGC
>NW_009599553.1:0-8075 GCF_000690535.1 Cariama cristata | reverse complement strand
GTGCTGGCCCAGCCTTAAACGGTGACACACTAGAAAAAGTTAAGGAAACATACATAGCATTACTCTATGCTTTAAGTTAAAATCAGTGGTTCTTGTGCAAATGGAGAACCTGATTCCAGTATCAGCAGCCCTTAATCCCAGGTCAATAGTCATTCTCTAAGCTCTCTAAGCACCATTTCCTAGATGCACAAATACACTGCCGGGCATGAACTTGCTGATTTCAACTCTTTTAGTTGTGTTCATGACCAGAAGTGATGTCTAAGCTATCCAAGACTTAAATGACACAGAACTTTAAACATCAGTATTACCACCTCCAACTACGGCCAGAAATTAACAGGAGGTTCATGGAACTGAAACTGTTTCTTTTGTCTGGCCCTACCAAGACAGTTTGTTGGTAAATTTTGTATCTTCTGAACCTTCTGAGGCCTGTTTTCATGCCAGTCCTAAAAATTCACTGGTGGGAATACTGCATGTTGTACACTTTGAACAATAGGATTTTTAGATGCATTCAGGACTGTACTTTGAAAGATTCTTCCTGGTATTTTCTGTGCTGTGGTCTTTTAAATTCCATGCAAAGCAGTGAGTTTCACTGGTATAAATGAAAATATGACACTTCAATAAGTATAAATCAGTTGGAGATGACTGATGCGTAAGTGACAAAGGCAAATCCCTTATATGAAAAGACATGAATTTTCCCATTCAGGAAAAACTGGCATACCCATTAACAGAAACTGCAGATATTGCAGCAAGAAAATCTGAGTAACTCAGAAACTATTCACAATTTCAGTGTTTGGGAATTGAACACACATGATTCATAGCAAGTTTTGTGTATTGTTTATGTCCCTGGAATGCTCTTACCTTGCATATGCCCCTTGAAGGCTTGAAACACTCACATTGAACATACCTCCTGAAAGAATGAAAACACTTCTCCTGGTGCATGAAAACTGACTTTGAGCCAACTGACCCCCATGCCAGAACTTCCTGGTTCCTTTTTCAGGGTTGAGAATGAAAGCTGCTTTCAATTTCCAGTCTGTGGAGACCAGCATGAAGAGCTGTGGCCTAAGAACTCATTGGAAGTCTTTCACTATTCATGAAGTTCTCTCAGAAGCAAATAATAACCTACTAAAAATAAATATTAGCATCCTATTATCAACTAATTTCCCATAGCTCACCTTTATACCGTGCTTCTGGGGATATTCTTCTCTAATAGTCTGAAATTTTTTGTAATTATTTTTTTGTTAGACAAGAATGTCTTGGAAATGAGCTGGATCACAAAGAGTTCAGGTTTTCCTCACTATATTTAATTTCACAAAGTAAAAAAGATTCTTCATCTCATACAAATGCATGATAAACTTCATCCAATTGGATGTACTTATTTCTGCCTAGTTCACATTATTCATTGTGTTAAGCTTGCATTTACCTTCTAATTCTTCTTACTTTGCCTACAGCAACTAAAGCTTTAAAATGGGTTCTGTCAGGTGAGAAAACTAAAGCAAGTAATTGTTTCTAAAATCTTTTCTGTTTAATTCTAGTTAAAACTTTATTTTTTTCTAGATCATTGGCCTAAGACGTAGTAGTAATTGGCTTATTACTATGTAGTGTGTGTAGGCATCAACAATAAGCATGCTTATGCACAGTTATTCTATACCTACACGGCAGAAGGACAGTTTTTCCGAGTTTTGTGTAGTTTCATATTGATTGTTGAATAATTCATTAGGTTCTTCATATACTTGTTCAAGTCATGCTGTGTAACGTGCAAGAACTGAAAATATATATTTATTGGTATTTATGTTTATATTTGTGTTTATATTATTTACATTTACATTAACATTACAATTTATATTAATAGTTATGTCTGTATTTTTATACATTTACATACTATCTGAAGTTCAAATCAAAAGCTTTGCTATAGAAATGTATATGCCTCAAATAGGGAACTTTGGTCAGGTCTGTACATAGTTTAAACCAAGATAACACACTGACTTCTTCAGTACGATACTGATTTATACTGCATGAAAAGCTGAGTACACATATTGGACGAATGACTTTTTTTTAATGTTCTGGTGTCACAGGAACAGAAGATTGAAGAAGAGTGGCTTTTCTGGATTGGATTAGAGATCCAAACCCAGTCCTATCTCCCTTTCTCTAAGAAAAGTGTTGACTGCTTAAGGTAATAATAAAATGTTAAAAATTATATAAGAAAAGAGCAAACACAGAGTAGCATACTCCTCAGAATACTTCTCCAGCTTTGTGTGGCTTAGGGGAATTCCTAAACTAGACATTATATATCAATGTTTAACAAGCCTTGATAAGTTTCCATCTGTTTGTCTAATCAGTTTTTGAACTCACATAAATTTTTAGAATTCAAACTATGAAATGAAAAAAAACCCTTTTTTTCCATTGTTTTAAACCTATTACCTTACAATTTCATCTAATGGCTTTGGTAATTGTTTTGTTCTGTGAAAGTGATTTGCTTTGTTTTCCTTCCCTAATAATTCAATAGGGTTTTCTGTCTGTTTTGTTTTGTTTGTCAGTGAACACGGAACTGACATTTTCATAGATATATCCAGAGTAGCTGCAAATGTCTTTTCTGGGTTAACAATGCCTAGTTTAGAGCCTTTCATCATTTATAGACAGTGAGAATTTCCGTTTGTCTTCCCTTTTCCCCCCCCCCCGCCCCCCGCGTGTAGCTTTGTATGCATTGCCTCTGCCTTTTTATCACCCTGTTAATTGTGTGAGGAGCTTTTGCAACCTTTCACTTCCATTGTTAAAACTGACTATTTTCTCCTGCTATTATTTCCTGTCCTTTAGATATTCATCAATCCCCATTCCTTCAGGCATTTATAAATCCACAGGTGGAGGTTCCTTTTTATAATCCATGACTGTTTAGTTTACTTAAGGGACTTTTACAGAGGACCTTGTCAAGTTTTTTGAAAATCCGGGCACAGTGATACAGATCACCCTTGCCCGTATGTTCATTTATTCTTTCTAATAACTTTAAAAAGCAAGAATTTTCTCTACAAAATTTATTTTTATTCCTCCTGATCTTATTGTATTTATCTATGTGTCTATGACTCCTAGTCTACCAATCTACCTGTAAAGAATCAGACATACAGCACCTTAATTTTATGCATCTTCCCTGCATCTCCCCTTCCAAGTTTCTTTTGTGTAAGGATCTTTTTTTAAAAAATGGCATAAGATTTGCTAACTTATATTCTTCTCATACAGAATCTGACTTAAGCAATAGTGTAAGATCTATGTTCTAATGACAAGGCCATATTTGAGTTATTTAAAAACCCCTGGGTGTATACCACCTTGTCTTGGCAATTTGTTACTATTAATTTATCTGTTTGGTCTAAAATCACTTCTATTGACACATTAATTTAAGATAGCTCCTCCAGTTCATCTTTTGCAGAGAAAACAGCCACTGTGGGAACCTTCCTAAACTCTTCGGTAGTGAGTATCAATGTGAAGAACTCATTTACTTTTTCTACTGTGGTCTTATCTCCTTTGAATTCTCCTGTTACACTTCCATCATCTGTCAGCTCTGCAGACTCTCTGGCAGACATTCTGTTTCTCATGGGTTGGAAAAAAATGCTTGTTATTAGTTTTCATGCTTTTCACAAGCTTGTCTTCTAAACATTTTCCCTTTTTTTTGTGTTAGCTTGATTCTACTTAAAAGTTTTCAGAGCTTGTGATATTCAGATCTTCCTTACATGGATATAAATTCCACTTTCTGAGAGTAAGCTTTTAATTTGAAGACTTTCTATATCCTACTGTTTATTAATACCATAATTTTGTTTATCACCATGAACTTTAAAAAATTTCAATTACACATTTAATAATTGTATCCTTTAACATTCTCCTTTTAATTTCTTGCTTTTTTTTTTCTTTCTGGTATCACTCATTTTTATAGAGGTCTCCTTGTTTACTTGTGTGTGTGTGTGTGTGTAAAAAAAGTTTTTTTCATTCCTATAGGGAAGAAGAATTTAAAAGTATTCTAGTGAGGATTTCAGAATGGTTCTTTAGTAGTTAAAATTTTGGTAAATTCTTATGCTCTGCTCAGAATTGTACAATAAATAAATAGTTGCTCCAAGAGGCAATCATTATAGCATCTAAAATTAGTTTTTAGAACATGTCTTAAAATTACTTTTTACCAATCTTCATGGGAATAATTGAGTTCATTATTACTGAGTTTTCTGCCATTGTAATCTCTCTCATCTCCCTTAACATGTCCCAGTCAATGTACCTATCCTAGTCAGGTAATTAATAATACAACCTTCCTACAATAGTCTTTCTATTTAGACATGAAATACTCAAATCAGAGGGAATGTTTATTGTTGATACAGTTAATTTGTTTACCTTGTTTGACTTTATCTTCACCTATACCACTGAACAACCTTGAGCCTCAAGGCAGGATATGCAGAGAGGACCGTGACCACACTGCTTAAAGTTAGTCCTCTTCAGAGAAAAATGCGTATGTTTACAAGGTTTACAATTTTGCCAAGGTCTCTTCTGATCCCTGTGTTCTGGTCTTAAAACACAATTTTTATTTTCATGCATGATTTTTCAGTTCAAAGTACCTGAGACAGATAGTGTGATGGCTGTGCTGCATTACATCGGAATGGGGGTTGGAAGACAACATAGTGTGGGTGGCTACATCAGGGTATTCCTGGAACACAGGTATTCTCATACACTTGGATTTAATCTAAATCCAGATGCTACAATTCATTTCACTTGAAAAAATAGCTTGTAGTTGACACTGTAATGAAGAGCACATAAACTCTTCAGTGAACTTGGGAGCTAGGAGGTTGTACATAATAGATATATCTTTATACCTCTATAACTTAAGGAATAGCAACACCCACTCACCAGTAAAAATTGACCTATCAGTCCTATCTAATTTGTAACCTGATATTGCAATATCTCACATAGTATCTTCACATCCATCAGGTTTTTATATGTGTCAATTCTAAACTTGAGAGAAAAACATATATTTTACTAGGACTGGACTGGTCATTTTTAAGTTGTCCTGACTAAATACGATTTCATTGAATTTGGGTTCTTCACAATTTCTTAACTGTATCTTCTCTATATACAAGTGCCCCAAAAAATCAACCACCTCCCCTAAGATCACCATATTTTACTGTAAAGAATTAAGCTAATTTAATTCAATATAGAGTAAATATTCAAAAACTAATTTCAAACTTCTTAACTTTTTCCACAAAGATCTACCAGAGGCCATCATACAATTTGTCGCAACTGACCACAACTTGAACCCAGTATTTCCAGGTGGTGTTACAGCAGGTCTAAAAGTGCTCTTTGTTATTTGCAAAATGGCAGTCTTTTCTTTCCAGCATGGTTTGCCATACTAGTACTAGAATATATTTTCTATATAAAGATGATCTTTGCTATGTGACTAAGAATAGGGTTGTTCCAATGGGAAACTTCAGCTGCTCATTAACAATTAGAGTTTCTCCCAGACACTTCTACTTCACTGAAATGCAAAAGCAGCTAAAAGAGTTTCAGATAACAGGTAGGTGTCGATTCTGACCTAGAAATCCTTAAATGATTTTGTCCTTTGTTACCAGAGAAACCAACTTTCTCCTGTTGTGTTTGCACCGTTAACAACAGCTTAAGAGCTTTGGTTCACGTATGCTAAGTTCACAGGTTGATAAGACATTAGTACGCAGTCTTCAGTCATACATATTGAAACATACTTTCTCAGTAGTACACTAACACATAGATTTCCAGCCTGGATATTCAAGGAATACCCAGAAAATGAATTTCATTTGCAGCCTTTCTTGAGACTTATGGGATTCACAGGGAGAGATCTAGGAATGCTATATGTAAAGATCATGGTTCAATTTAGTTTGAAAAGATCCTCTTCTGAAATCTTTTCTTGCTTTTCTTTTGTTTTGGTTTTTTGGTACAATATCTAAGATGCGGGAAGTATATAAAAATACATATTCAGATATAGTTTGAAAATGTATTTAAATCTGTTTTCTCATAGTGGTCAGGAAATTTGGATTGAAGGAGAAGCGAGTTCAGTTATTATGTGGCATTGGATGAACTTAGTGTAGTATAGAAGGAAAGTATATAAACTGTTTTTGGTTTAATTTGAAAAAAAAAAAAATTCCCGTCTTGGAAGCCAGCACTGTCAAAGCAATTTTTCTCTAGGAGAAATGCTTTTGCTGTACAGTATCCAATGAGATTGGACACAGTAGCAAGGATGTGGCAGCAGCTATCACATACTTGCATGTATTTCCTTTGACTCTATGAATGTTAGAGTGTGTGTGGGATCAGAATGTTTTTCTATACGCTATTCTTCAGTGGGCATTTTCCTTTTTTCCACTTTTCAGAGCTTTGTTCTATACCTGTAACCAATAGTGAGTATGCATGTGATATGTAGTCTTTAACAAAATAAAACCACATACACACAGAAAAAACAGCCATGCTTGTATTAGCTGGATTGAGAAAAAATAAGATTTTCACTTAAATTAATACAACTAATTCTGCAGTGATGTACACTAAAGAGACAATATTGAAACCTGCAGAACAACTGCAGAAAAGCCCAGAAATGCTTCACTCACATCTGACTTCTGCACATCTCCTCATTTACTGACTCTGTAACAAAGACACTTCACTTCTAAGACTGTGAAAGTGTTTCTATATGAGTTATCATTAGAGATTACACTGCCATCTTCCTCTTACTAAAACTGTATGACTGAGAACAGAGAGGAATCTTCCTGTACTCTTTTATATAGCTGGTAAAAGATGCTGCTGAAGACATATTACTGTAGAGCTAAATAACTTAAAATAAAATTAATGTCTAAAGTGAATAAAGCTGGGAAAGTAAACTGTAAATGTAGACTTACTGAAATGCATGTGTTAAATATTGAAACAATATGCCACACAAAATTATATTTGGAGGTCCCCTGCTAGCAGCTTTATAGCTAAGAGTGTGTTATAAGACAATGTTGAAATAGGCAAATTCAGTTTTACTCCAAAACTTGAAGTCATCTTCTTTTTTTTTTTTTTTTTTTTGTATGAATTAACTCTGGATTAATTCTTCACTATTAGAAGTTCTGTCTAATATCTGTTTAGAGTTTTAGGATCTCTATCTGACAGAGACTTTTCTTCTTAACATATCTATCTGTTCTCATAATGCACCTCCTCAAATGGCTGGTGCTTTAGGAAAATTTGAGTGAAGCATCAGAAGTAATCTAGTGCAGCTTATAGGTTTACTTCAAAAATAGATTTTGGAACATGTTCGTGTAAATATTTATCTTCTGCAGACCCCCAGGACATCCTATGGTAAATATAAAATCTTTGTCTCATCCAACTGACAAAAAAACTCTGTGGTTCACATAAAGACTATCCCAGCCATGCTAGACAACATCAGTGAAAAGGAAGTAGCAGAAAGGGAAAGGAAATAACATTTGTGATTAAACAGTCATTACTAATTTAATAGCATTTATGACTAACTTACCAGAACTATATGTACACATGTAGTTATTATCTACAGGAATAAATGTGTGCTTCTTTGCAGCATTTCAATTTTTGTTGTTTCTCATTCTTTCCATTCCCTTTTTCCTTATTCTTAGATAGAATCATAGAATGTTAGAATCATTATGATTGGAAGAGACTTCAAAGATCACCAAGTCCAACCATATACCCAACTCCACCATGCCCACTAAACCCACTAAACCATGTTTCAAAACGCCACATCTAAATGTTTTTTGAACACCTCCAGGAATGAAGAGACCACCTCCTCCCTGGCAAGCCTGTTCCAATGCTTAATGACTCTTACAGTGAGGAATTTTTCCTAATATCCAATCTGAACCTCCCCTGGCACAACTTGATACCGTTTCCACTTGTCCCATTTCTAGTTACCAGGGAGAAGAGACTAACCCCCACCTCGCTACAACCTCCTTTCAGGTAGTTGTAGAGAGCGATCAGGTCTCCCCTCAGACTCCTTTTCTCCAGACTAAACAACCCCAGCTCCCTCAGCTGCTCCCCGTCAGACTTGTTCTCCAGGCTCTTCCCCAGTTTTGTTGCTCTTCTCTGGACAC
>NW_009599552.1:0-2358 GCF_000690535.1 Cariama cristata | reverse complement strand
GCAGTTACTTAGAAGGAACTTAACTGAAGCAAAATCCACTGAAAAGAGAATTTGTCCTGTTTTAGCCAAACCAGGACACTATGTTATGTTGGGCATTGCAAATGACTATTACTATGACAGCTTTTCCTCTGTAACAGCAGGTGAATTGCAGAATAAAACCATTTCTTGTGTCTTCTACAAAAATGAGTTTACTCATGCATGAATGCTCAGCAAGGCTATTGGATAGGTTTTCAACCTCTGCACAGCAGGTCGTTATTTGTTCAACCTCAGATAAATTTTGCAAAGAGGCCTTTGCACTACAATAGCATTTAGACTGTAACCTAAAAGTTTACCTAAAAATTTGGGGTTTGGCATTTACAGTACCATTTATAGATAGAACGTATGGTTTGCTTTTTGACAGCAGTTTCTGCTTCACAGCTTAAAGCCAAAATCAACTGAAACATGATAGTTTTTGTCTCTAATCTACACACTGGTGTAGTTAATGCTTTGTATTGTAAAAGAACAAATTAAAATTGAATTAGTGGGTATTTTAATGTAAAGCAATCAGGAAAACAACTAAGGTATATGAGAAGTGCAACTTTTAGAAATAGTTCAACTTATAGAAATAGTTCAACTTTTATAAATAATACTGTGTGTCTTTGTATACAACAGCTTTGCCCATCATGCCATGAGCATGGGGAAAATTTATTTGACATATTGGTTAGGATTGTGAATGTGAGGTTGTGAAAGGCACACATCTCCCTCTTTCACTGAAGTACACTCTTAAGCAGCAGCTATATATGATGTGCCAGCTCCTTGTAAATGCCTGTGACCTCTTGTTTGAGAGAGTTTCTGCTCTGGAAGGAGGACAGGAAGGAAATCCTCTTACTGTTAAGCAGTTCTTCATGAATGTTTCTTGGGAGCAGGTGCGGGGTTGCTTTTGGTTTGTTTTGTTATTTGTTTTACTCCGGGGTTGGTAAGATTCTAACTAACTGAGCCACCAAAACCAGGTATAAGTGTTGCCTTCACTACTAGTACTTCAACAAAGTTTCGGCAACTTTGCAGGTGCCTCACACTTGAGACTGCTGATATGCTGTCTCATTATTTCATTCCTCCGTCACGCATTGCATCTAGTCTTGCACTTCAACTCTTTAACCAAATATCTGATATTTTGTTTATCTTGATTGGTGTCTATCATTTTTAGGGTCACTAGTTTTGGTTGGGACTGCTAGGTCCTGTGGCAGTAGAAAGAATGATACACACACAGATGAGAAGTGCCTGGAACAGGCTTGGAAAGATAGCAAAGAGTTGTTAATTGGAATAAGACTGTAGTTCTTTTCATGTTCCATTGCCAACAGGACCTGTTTTTTGTAAACAGTTAAAAGAAAAAAAAAAAAGATTGGAAATTGCCAGTCTGTATTTCCCTTAGCCCACAAGAGTGACTTGGTGGCTCAGCATGATGCCACCACACTGATGAAGAAGTTTCTGTCATTTTAGAATGCAGAAGCCCTTATTCTGATTAAAGACAATCCAGAATGCAACCCAACTGTTACTGATTCCTTTTTCTTTTGCTCAGTGCAAAATTTTACTGCTATTATTTACCCTAGCTACTGAGTCCTTTCCCCTAGGGCAGCTAAAATGACAGTAAGATTATCAGACTAAAAAACCATAATTTGATGTCATTGTTAGCAACCATGTCTTTGTCATACAAATGAAACCCTTTTATTAACTGAAAAATACTTCAGTGGTCCATATGTTAGGAAACTTTTAAAACAGGAGTAAAGATTGAATAAGCATTCACCTATTCTGCTTCCTTCTCAGAAACCTGAAACGCAGATGAAGGGTACTAGTTTTGCTCTTCACAGTGTTTGAAAGGTGACCAGAGAAGAGAGCGTTATTACTCTTCTCAGGTATATGATGAAACTGCAGGGAAAGGTGTTATATGCTGAAATCTATAATAGGTGTGAAGGATAATATAGCAGGTGGGAGATAAGCAATGGAAGAAATTATTTTACAATCTATTATTGTTATTTTCAGTTATAATGCTATTACGTGTGGCTGGCTGTAGACAAAAGAAGGCTACCGGGCACCAATTTACAGTCAGCTTGCTTTCTCTCTATTTTATTCTCTCTTGCCCATGAATTTGGGGATGTGAAGGTTGCGGGCAGCTTTGGCTACAGTGGTGAGGAGATGGTGGAGTTCAGGTTCCTGTGTGGAGGAAGCAGGGCAGTGAGTAGGATTAGTGCCCTAGACTTCAGGAGAGCTTGACTTTGGCCTCTTCAGGGACCTACTTGGAGGGATCCCATGGGTTGGGGCTCTGGAAGGCAGGGTGGCCCAAGAGACCTGATTCATATTCAAGCATCACTTCCTCCAAGCTCA
>NW_009599551.1:9313-11115 GCF_000690535.1 Cariama cristata | reverse complement strand
CCTCGGGCCCCCTGTGCAGACTCCGCTTCGCTCTCCGAGTGCAGAGCCCGCAGGCATGACTCAGCTGTGTCTAAATACAGCTGCTGAATAAGGGAATGTTCTGGAGAGCGACTTCTCAGTGGGAGCAAACCGCTGTTCTGGGGAGCTGCGGACGCTTTGCACGCAGTCCGAGTAGAAATGTACACTGGGAGGCTGCAGCGGGCACCCGCATCGTCATGTTCTGTGTTCTGCGGCATTGTGCCGTAAGGGAGGGATGGAGAACTTGCAAAAACTTCTGAACAAAGTCTGTTGTAACCGTAAAAGTAGTTCCCCTTTTAGAGGTGAACAGGAAAAGTGCTTTTCATACAGCTCTGTGCAGAGGGGCGGGGTGGCGAACTGAGTTCTTCCTGATTGCGTTCGCTTCTCTTAACCACAGCTAGAAGTCCCTGAACTGCTTTCTACAAAGTTGCAATATCGTGTTGAAATCATCCTACGATAAGATACAGCTGCTCTTTAGTAACAGCTTCCTGAGAAGTGTTTAATACGCTGTTTCTTAAGGTCCCTTCAAAGAGGCTTTTAAGAGAAGACTTTAATCCGGCTTCTGGGAGAATGAACACCGCATGTGAACAAGAGCAGGGGGAGGATGAGACTCAGTGGATTGCTGGGTTTTATTTCATTAGAGTTAAAGCTTAATCTAGTTTGAATCTCAAATCTGGCTTGTCTCTGAGAAATCAAAAGACACAAAGTAGTTCTTGACACTGGCAGTTCAGGTGCCATATGTTTTAGAATGCTGAAAAGAAGTATAATTGCTGACTTTTCAAAGTCATTCAATAGATAAAGTTTAATGGATTGTAGTACACATTGTATTGAATGAATGGTTCTGTTCGTTTTAGAACCTCATTTATCTGCAACAGCTATAAAACATAAGTGATTTTTCATATGGTTTATAGTCAGCCTTTTGAAAATAGAGGGAACAGTGATGTAACTAAAGGTTAGTGAATAATTTAGAGTTTACATAATCTTCAGTCCAAATCTGTATGACTAGATTGCATGTGAAAAATGCTGAGAGAAGGAAGAGGGCTGGACCTGGATACATGAAACCATATCTTCCCTGTGAGTCACTTGCAATGCTGAGGTCTTTAAAAGGTAGCACACACTTCTGCTTGAGTTAACAGCTTAATGGAGTAGACTGTCATTTGCTATTTGGACTACCCAGTGAAAGGATGACCCAGACACTTTGCCATGGACTTCGTAGGTCTTGGATGGCAGAGGAATGTGCTTTTTCTTTTTAGCTCTGGTTCTCAAGGGACTTTCTACTTGGTAGATTTCTGTTCACCGTGAAGTTCTGTTATGGACTACTGTAAATCCCTGTTATAAAGTGTTAATTGGGATCACTGTTAAGACTTTATCTGCAGATCACAGTTAGGAAGCACTCTCTTAGTGTGTATCTGCCACTCCTGACAGCTGAGGTTTTCTCTTCATGTAGGTTATAACCTGGAGGTTATGGGTAGCACGGGGAAGCTCTAACCACCAACAGAGCAACTTCAAGGAAAGCCCTGATCTCGTGACTAGTTGGTTCACAGTCTGAACTGTAGCGAGAATCTAGATACTCAACTGGCTTAGACCCAGTGAGTGTTGTTACTACTCAGAAGTCAGTAACATCCTCAGATTCTGTCTGTAGTAACACATGAGCCATTTTCCTAGAAAGTGTTGAGCTACAATAGTGCTTAAGAGTGTTTTGGGTTTTTTTTTAAAAAAAAAAAGTGGTAAGTAGGTTGACACAGGCACTAGCCATGGCCTGCTATAGTGGAAGGTATTTCTTG
>NW_009599551.1:427-9282 GCF_000690535.1 Cariama cristata | reverse complement strand
GATGGCAGGGGTTTTGGAACTGGATCTTTATGGTCCCTTCCAACCCAAACCATTCTGTGATGATTCTAAGATATTAACAGCTCCAATGTGGAGGTGAAGGAAAAGACAGCAGAAGTTTCCAGGGACTTAGGTTAATAATATCTGACAGTATTTGATTTTTTTTTTCTTTGAATAGGTTAAATACATCATACAATTGCTGAACAGAGGACAACTTGCCTTCAAGCTAGCAAGATTTTGTGGAGTGCTTCCTTAGTTGTGATTAAATCTGATCTGTCATCTATGTAAGTTCCTAATCTGTACTGCTATTAGTGATCACTGTAGGAATTGTATGATTGTAAATTATATGACCACGATGTGATCATATAATGAGTATATGAATTTAAATGATGTAGCAAATGTAAACCATTTGAATTTAAATGAAGTAATGAGTGGGGGTTTTTTTTGTATTGACAGCTTGTACTTAAATCCTTTCACGTAATCTTGGAATTTGGAAATCATGAGTAGCTTCAGTGATGAAGAATTTGAATTCATCTTCCTTGACGAAGGCTTTACTGCCAAGGATATCCTTGACCAAAAAATAAATGAAGTGTCATCTTCTGTAAGTATGATAGGAAAATCACTGCATTTCATGACACTTCAAATTTATAAACTAATGGAACAAGCTGTCTTTGCAGATCTTCTGCAAGGCAACCTCCTCCTCAAATGCTGACCTCTAGGCTTATCCTGTTATCCATTGTTTGTAACTTTAAGATATGTATTTGCTCTAGGATGATAAAGATGCCTTCTATGTTGCTGACCTCGGGGATATTGTAAAGAAGCACATGCGATGGCATAAAGCCCTTCCTCGGGTAACCCCCTTCTATGCCGTAAAATGTAATGACAGCAAAGCTGTAGTGAAGACACTTGCTGTTCTTGGGGCAGGATTTGATTGCGCCAGTAAGGTAAGATCTTCACTGTGTTCTGATCTGTGACGTTAGTATATGTTCAGCTTTACAGGATGTGTTCATATAAAATTAAGCATAATCAAGCAGTGTTGCTTTTGTTGTACTGATAAGTTTGATCATCCATCTAGATAGCTTTCACAAGTGTAATCTCTTCTTTCTTCAGACGGAAATACAGCTGGTACAGAGCATCGGTGTACCTCCTGAGCGAATAATATATGCAAATCCCTGCAAACAAGTTTCCCAAATCAAACATGCTGCCAGCAGTGGTGTACAGATGATGACATTTGATAGTGAAGTAGAACTAATGAAAGTTGCAAGAGCCCATCCAAAAGCCAAGTAAGTTATGCTAACTGTTCTATAATTCTTGCTTGGGTTCCCAAGTTATGAAAACATCTGCTGTTGTCTGAAATTTGTTCTTCATTAGTTAAGATAGTCTGCAAAATTATGACAAAGTAAACATACATATATGAAATAGCCAGTGAAATCTAATCCTGCATAGCTTATTGGCACACTAGGAAGAGACAGACAAGAAAGCTTGTATGTTTAAGCTCAGTCTCATTCTAAAGTCATACCTGCCTGATAATGTCTTGTATACTAGAACCCTCGTTTTTTTTCCTATTTCTAGGTTAGTCTTGCGCATTACAACTGATGACTCCAAAGCAGTTTGTCGTCTGAGTGTTAAATTTGGAGCTACACTTAAGACTAGCAGGCTTCTTCTGGAGCGCGCAAAAGAACTTGACCTTGCAGTCATTGGAGTTAGGTGAGTTCCAAATATCAAAATACAGTTGTATTAAATAAGATTTCTTTAAATGGTCTACCTTTGCACATGGTGACTTGAGTTTTGTATAAATAAACTTCACTAATTTGCCAAATACTTTGTATCTCTTTGTAGTTTCCATGTCGGAAGTGGATGTACAGACCCAGAAACTTTTGTTCAAGCCATTTCTGATGCCCGCTGTGTGTTTGATATGGGAGTAAGTCTAGTTCTACTTTCTCTGGAACTACTGCTCAAGTGTTGTGGCAAAACTGAATCAAGTGTAAAATACTTACAGGGTTAAAAGCTAGCTAAGTCGCTAATTTCATGTTATTGGAATTTTTGAGGTTGTCATGGCTTACTTTGACCAGTTTTGCAAAATTTATCTACAGATGCCCTAAAATCAGCTGGTCAAACTCAAGTGACTGTTACTTGAACACGATGGATTAGCTCTGTATTAATGAAATGACTTTATGTTACTTTGTAAGCTAAAATGATAAACTAAGAGCTGCATTCTTGACAGTGCTGTTTAATCTCGTTTTAGGCTGAACTTGGCTTCAGTATGTATCTGCTTGATATTGGTGGCGGCTTCCCTGGCTCTGAAGATGTCAAGCTTAAATTTGAAGAGGTACAGCTTTGCTAAGAACTTCTCAGGTGGTGGAGTCTTTTTGAATGTTGGTCTGGATTAAACAAAATCTTGCTTTTTCTATTTGAATGCAGACATGTTTGCAAGAAAATTTGTCTATTTGGTCAGTAATTTAGAGGAAAAGAGGAGCTAATCTGAAAACCGACAATTAGATGAACCCATTAGATATATAGCTAAATGACTGCACAAACATGCAGAGATATCAAACTTGTAAAGCAGGTTTTAATTGCAGGCTTGATTCTTAGTGGCATAGACTTCTTCCAGTTAATGCTGTACTTCAGACTATCTAGATTGGCAGTGTTCCCAAATAGGGTGGAAAGGTAGTTTCGAACCCGTGCTGTCCTTCTGGGTGGCAGCAAACTAGATCAGTGTCTGATCTGGTGTAGAACTAGCTTTTGAATTATTTTTTAATTGGTTAGTGTTCTCCAGTCTGCTTTCACACAGAAATAGTTCTGCTTTCAGAAGAGACAAGGTGGCTGGGTATTAATAGGACTTCTGCTTAAAGCAGTGTTGTCAGAGCACATGCTGGTCTAACCTAACGTGGCGTAAATGATGTTACATATTTACACAAGGAGACAGCAAATAAGTTATATAAAGTGAGTTTTCTGCTAATTGGGCTGACGTTGTCTCACTTGTAATACCTCTTGATGAAGGCTGGCTTCTCATAAGCGCCTCTACCGCACTATATGAAGCATCAAGAGCAAATGATGTTGTCATTGGGCTCCATGGCATAACACAGTCGTGCTGCAGTTGGAGGCAGCTTAATAATCACTGATAACTTCAGAACTTGGAAATAACTGTTCATGAAGGCAACTGAATTTCAAAGGTGATAACAAAGCCTTCTGTATTCTTGAGATCCTGTGAACTTACTTCTTTAGGATGCAGTAAGCTGGGGAATATTGCATGATTAGCAGAACTACAAGTGGACTAGAAATTAAAATTGAAGTGTAGGGACTTGCAGGGCATTAATGCTGGTTTATTGAGTCTAGAAGGGGTGATTTCTTTTAGACACAAACATGAGCTGTCACTTACATTTTTAAGCTGTAAGTGATATCTGCTTTTGTTGCTTTGTGCAAATTTAATTGCAAACAGAACTTTGAATGGGAAAATAAAGCAAAACCAATAGAGATTACAGTATGCTATTAGTTACATTATATCATTACACACTTACATTATATCATTACAGTATATCATTGTGAGCATGAAAGTCTGACTTTATCTCAGACTTCTAAAATAGCACCTGAGTAACTGCTGAAGTTCTAGTATTTGCAACTGATATTCCCTATCCCCCCCCACCCCAGATCACAAGTGTAATCAACCCAGCACTGGATAAATACTTCCCTTTGGATTCTGGAATAAATATTATTGCTGAGCCAGGAAGATACTACGTTGCATCAGCATTCACGCTGGCAGTCAACATCATTGCAAAAAAAATTGTATTAAAGGAGCAAACAGGTTCTGATGGTATGTAAATCTAGACCTAATCTTACTACTTAGCCAACTGTGTGTTTCTTTCCAAGCATTCTCTTACTGATATCTCAACTTATTCCAGATGAAGATGATGCAAATGACAAAACTCTTATGTACTATGTGAATGATGGAGTCTATGGATCATTCAACTGCATCTTGTATGATCATGCGCATGTTAAACCAGTTCTGCAAAAGGTATGCTCATTTAGAAGTATGACATACTAGTCATGTGTCATGGATGTATGAGAATCCTAGTCACAGCAGTCACTTCTCAGTTCACTGCTCCCTTCATGTTGCCAGAATTTGGCATTTGACTTATGAAGCATGCAGTGGAATTAATTCAAAGCCAGGGTGGAGAAGGACCTGCAAGCAGCTCTTCCTCCTCTTCTCTGTGAGGTGGAATGTTAATACGCATTCTGATACTACTTCTGGAAGCTCTATTTTGATAGTCAAACTAATTACACTCAACTCTCTTCTTTAGCGGCCTAAACCAGATGACAGCTGCTACTCCTGCAGCATATGGGGACCAACATGCGATGGCCTAGATCGTATTGTTGAGCGCTTTAATATGCCAGAGTTGCAAGTTGGTGACTGGATCCTGTTTGAAAACATGGGTGCCTATACAGTTGCAGCAGCTTCTACTTTCAATGGATTCCAGAGGCCAACAATACACTATGTGATGTCAAGACCAGCATGGTTAGTAATTATCTTGATCCATCGGTGCTTTTGATACAGATGACTGTAGTGAATAGCTTATGTCAGCTGGCTGCCCCTTAACAAACAGGGCCGTAGCTTTGGCGCCATAGCTCTTGTAAAACCTCCTTGTGGTGTGGAAGAAGGCAATGCCTCTGAAGGTTTTTGCTGTGTGCTTAGAACAATGCTAACACTGCCAATGACTTTTGTCTGATGTACTCGCTTCCAGGAGAGGTGCTTTTAAAGGGGTAATGTTTAGAGTCTTTTCATTAACCTGGGCTTCTAGCTAGCTGGTGTTTTTCACTCTTGCACAACATGTAGAATCATTACAGATTCTTTGCAGTTAGCTTCTGTGACCAGTAATTAGAGACCAATCAGTCACAGTTCTGATAGTATGCTGTCCTCTAAATTGATAGCTTGCTGAATCCTGACTGCAGGATGCAGGAACACTCAACAGTGCTGCTTCATAATATGATCTGACTGTTTATTTGAGAGCTATTCCTTGGTTTAGGTTGAGCTCTGGCTCATTGCTCAGTGCAGAGTGCTAGATCTCCATGGGAAGTTATTAAACAGGTAAGCAAAGAAAGCCCAACTACCGCTTGAGTGCAAGGATACTATGAAACTGTACCTTAAACAGTAGTTTAGAGTAACCTGGATGCTGCTCTGTGCAAGACAGGTTAACGGATTGCATCTTGCATAAAAGTGGGATTTCCTGTAAGAAAGCCCTTACCTCTGTATTGAAGTCTGCCTACTAAACTGGTAGAGAGCGTTTGGGCAGCAGTATTACCCTAAAGCATGGTTACCTTTGTTATTGGGTTGCTTTCAAATTTACTGAAAATGCTTAAGTTCAGGGGAATTCCTGCCATAAAAGTAAGAGGAAGCTTCCTCCATTCTTTTAGTAGCCTTGCATCTATAAGCAAGGCTTTTATTGTTTCTTTCCTTTGGTGAAACCGCCTGTCAATTAAAGTGTTCCTCAAACCAAATGAAGCTTTTAGACTTCCTATAAGACTCCAAACTTGTGTCTAATTAAACTAAAAATGGTTCCACAGGAGAATAATTAGATTTTTCACTATAGCACAGGGTTTCTGTTAAAATGTATTACTTGGTCTGAGGCGTACTGAGCTTAACCATGCAGACATAACCATCATCTTCTTTCATACACGACCACGTGCGTTTTCTGTTTTGGCAAGAAAATTCTGTGATACAGGCTGGCCCTTAACTGAGGGGGATGTTTTAGTGAAGTTATGGCACAGATCTTTCTAGCACAGGCAAAAAGGTTTCTGGAGTGTAATCTACATGTATAAATGTGTGCAACTAAATTTGTGGCTAGATAACTGTGAAAGGAACAAGATGACTAATAAGTTTAAGTAAAAGCTAGTAGTATATGAGGAGCCATGTACTAGCACAACTTCTTGCCTTGCATATAGTATAAGACAGCTAAGCCCAAAAACTCAGTCAAGTGAAGTTCTTCTGAGGTTGTCTTTCAGTACAACTCTTATCTGAGTATGGAAGGAGTTGCACAGTTCTCACTGGTCAGCTCCTTCACGTGGATGGTGGAGTCATCGTCCCTGGAGGTGTTAAAAAAAACGTTTAGATGTGGTACTTCAAGACACGGTTTAGTAGACATGGTGGCATCAGGTATACGGTTGGACTTGATGATCTTTGAGGTCTCTTCCAACCATAATGATTCTATGATATTATGATTCTTAGTCTGTCATCCATACTTTTACTTGATTCAAGTTACCCAGGAATGTGAGGGTGTGGGGTTAGGGACTGTCAGTAACATAGGTCTGAAATTCTGAACTACTGAGCACTAAGTCATTAAATCTGTATAACCTGTGGTATACAGATGTAGCTGCAGGTATATAGGTATATAGGTGCATCTTTGCAGACCTAGATCCTACCCAGAAATGGTGAAACCAGCCTGGTACTAGCACTTGCCCTAAAGCCTAGCCAGCCAGAAGTGACCTACATGGACTCTGCTTTGATTATCTTCCACCCCCTCTGGTAATATTGTCTGGATTGCAGATGATGAGTAAAAAGTTCATTTCATGTTCCCTGGCAGTAAAAAAAAAATAGAATAAAAAGTACTTTGCTTACCTTCTTTTTGGCACATTTTAGTGAAACACTTTTTGACTGTTGCATTTTTTTTGTTGTTATTCTAGGCAACTAATGCAGCAAATCAAGGAGCAAGGGTTCCTAGCTGAAGTGGAGGAGCAGGATGTTGCTAGTCTGCCACTCTCTTGTGCCTGGGAAAGCGGAATTGAATATCCAGCAACTTGTGCTTCAGCTAGTATTAATGTATAGGTAATACTTAGTAATTAACTGCAAGATAAGTCATTGAATTTAGGGCATTTGGGGGACCATTAACTTAATTCTTGCTAGAATTTTAAATTTTTTTTAAAGTTTAGGTTTGGCATAAATGCAACAAAAATGACTAGGAGATGGGTCACAACTATCTGTGTTCCTATGGAAACTATTTGAATATTGTTTTATATGGATTTTTATTCACTTTTCATGTATGCTACTAAAGACTGACCCTCATCTGTCAAACAAGTATTTGTAGCTTGTGTATGGCAGAACGGGCTAAGCTTAGTGTTTTGTGACCTACCTGTTTTAAAATAAAGCATTATTAAAATAACTGGTCCTGTGTTTAGTTAATCTGTAGAAAGTTAATCTGTCATGAATGGCTCTTACAGTGTGTATGAAGGCTGCGAGCCCAGAGCTTATTAATAAATGAATTACACAATTGCTATCTTCTCCCCTATCCTTGCCCTCCCAACTTACTGAAGTGAAGAAACCCCTTAAAGGGTAGGGAAACACCTGTGGGGTTTTTAATATGTGATTAGGAAAAGCTTGACTCTCAATAAGTTGAATACTCCTTGAATTCTTGTGGAATCACATTTATCTGTCACTGTTGAACATGGGCTTAACACAGTTGCATATTGGAAGTTTAGTGCAGTGCTGTTTTTATTCATCTTGGTCTATAACTGCTGTGGCCTGGACTGATGGTTATTTAAACACATCTAATCATCAGAAAGTACAGCACAGGCTCCATGGCTGCCACTGACAAGCTGCTTGTGTGTGCAAGGATTAGAATATTTCATGGGAAAACTTAAGAAGCTGAAACTATGAGGCTGACTAGAAGGTGACAACTGCTCTGACCCTTGTTGCCTAGGGCTTTAGTATAAAATGGATGATAAGAGACAGAACTCGATTTCCTTTGTGCATGCAATACAATTAGAAGCTCTCCTTTAACGTCATGAAAATACATGCTACCCTGTTAAACTTCTAACTTTGGATTAAGTGTGATAGATGGCACTTAACTCCTAGTATTTATGACTTAATAAATACAGGGTGTGTTGATGATAAAATTAGTGAGTTTGCTTACTGGAGTAGAGCATTCTGACTTCTGTTTAACCTGATGATAGTTTGCTGCCCCTTTTTGCACTAAAATTGCAAAATGTTTACGATAAATCAGTTCTGGATCTGTTTGCCAGAAGGTCCTGAACTGTGGGCATCCCTTAGCAAGTGCCTGATATGTAAAGAGGAAAACCTTAATGTATTGAGTAAGCTTGTAAAGCTTAAGGTAACAAGAGTAAGTGTTAAAGAGTCATCCAAAGGGTAGCATTGCTTATAGAAACAGTGGCTCTAGCAAGATGAGAAATAAAGCTATTTTCTTAAGCAGCTGTGAAAGACAATGTTTAAACTCCATTCTGTGCTTTGAGCTGAGACTATGCTCTTCACTAGCTGAACTAGTAGGGTAAACAGAAGTGATGGTACCTCATTCCTGATTCTCTTGAAGCATCTCAAGTGACTTTTTTTTTTTAAATTTATTTACTTCACTCTTAGCTTCAAGCTTGCGATTGAAATAGCACTTGCCTTTGTTCTCATGTATAGAGTAGCCAGCTGTTTGGCTACTGAACTACACTGGTGCAAACTTCAGTACATACACATAGTGGAGTGATAGCCTTAATCTCAAAGTCCCTGCATCCAAACCAGGGTTTCTTTTAGCTTTCTCCAAATTCATGTGGAAACTTAATGATTCTTAGCATGAAAGCAAAAGTAATGAGTGGTAACCAAATGTTAATACTGTAACAATTTCACATCTAAATCTTGCCCTGGGAGAGCTAAGTGCATTTGAACTGTGGAAAAAAATCTAACGGGTATGCAGAAAAAGTACTCTTGGAAAGCCTGCAGTTGTCTAAAGGAGATGTAGTTACTTTTTAAACCTGCCTGTTTGAAGGCTGGGAATGCTTAAGCCAGAAGGTCATATGGCTGTAGTGGTATCTGCACTAGCAACTCGGTGCCCTGGTAGGCAAGCGGCACAGTCTGGCTTCCTCTACTT
>NW_009599551.1:0-396 GCF_000690535.1 Cariama cristata | reverse complement strand
CAGCCAGTGGAGACCATCTCCAGCAGGTAGTTTGAAGGCAACCACTTGTGGAAGCTAATTAGTAAGGAATTTGGCAGGCTGCCAATTAGTTTCTTGATCTGCATTTAATTTGATTGGTGTTTTTTAGCTATTTCATTGGGTTTTGTCTAAAAAAAAAAAACCCAACAAAACACCAAAACAACACAACTTTACATCTGTTTCTCTCTGCTGGAGGCAGGACTGTGGCAACATGCTAATAAGCATTTTGATTAACTTATGTTGCTCTCCAAAAGAGAGGTAGCTAACCTCAGTTCTTTACTTTCCTTTTCCATGGCAGGTATGTCATAGCCTCAGCTGATGCTCTGTAAGCTGTATTAAGTGCTTAAAAAGAACTGAGCATCCAACACCACCCCCCCC
>NW_009599550.1:0-8665 GCF_000690535.1 Cariama cristata | reverse complement strand
CACAGCGGCATGTTTGCGGGGGAGCTCCGCAAAGAAGAGAGTACCAATAGGAGTTTTTACTGTCTGTGACTTAAGAAGAAAAGATAAATAAGGACACATCTTCATTTGCTCTAAAGCATTGTGTTTCATTTATGTCTGAAGTGTGGAATCGATTCACAACAGTTTATAATAGCTGAGTATTTATCTGGTAACACCTAGTTCTGATCTTCATTTACACCAGTAACTGCATGGCTGTGAAGATAGGCATGATTTACAAGTACGTAAGTGAGATCAGAATCAGAGCCATAATCTTTACAACTACACTATCAAAGCAGAGAAGTAAAACAAACACTGTTTCTCCTATTTTTACGATTCCTAACTCTGTAGATGCTGAGTGTCTCATATATATTAATAAATTTATCCTCACAAAGTTAATTTGAGAAAAGGGAGTATTTTTAGGTTATTTGAACAATTGGTGCTGTGGAAAAGAATCAGGTGTATTAAATGTCGAGCATCAATAATTTTATTCCCAATATTACTAAAAATTCATAGTCCAGAGAAACAAGAAATGAAAGGCTAAATTAGATAATGGTTTCTCAATGTCAGTTCAGTGCTGTGTGAGCCAGTGTCACACAAAAAGTTATCTGCACATTTTCTAGGGCAGTCATTCCTACCCTTTTCTGAGTTTCCTTCAGGACAACGATCTAATCATCCACATGCCCCATCTCTCTGCCACTTTAGCAAGGACTCTATCATCATTCCCTTCTCATTTAAGAGGATGCAGTCCTTTGGCAGGAAATCAGTGGAATAAATGGAACCATGATAGTGCATCCACTGAGACAGTTCAGTTAATCCTATTTTTTCCAATTCCCTGGACATAAAAAATGCTATAGAGTGCATTGGCCTATATCTTGAGCTACACTACTTGTTTCTGAGCTCTGACATAACAGAATAGATGCCACCAGTTATATTCAGCATGGTGAAATAATGAAGAAAGCAAGGGGTGCAGGCTGGAATAGACAGTTTTGGAAGAAATGTTGCCTCATGTTGCAGATATATTGAGAATCTACAGGTAGTAGTAGGGCAAGGGATGACACAATCAAAGCTTCAAGGAAATGGAGAAGGGCAGTCTGATGCCAGATTTCAATACACAAAGGGCTTCCTTTCTATGGATTCAACTTACTATTTTCTTACCTATTGTATTCAGAGAGGATGCAGACACTCCTGATTGTGCCTACTGATGGGTCTTCTTCCTCTACATTTGAAGATGTTCTATCTCCTTATATTCTTTCAAGGTTACTAAGACCAAAATGGTTAGTTCTCCATATGAGAACAGAATCCTGACTTAGGTGAAAGTGTATGAACAACTCATGTGCCTGAATTGGGGAGCAAGTGGCAGTTGGATAACTGTAGATTTAACTTTGATACCTTAATTTAGATACCTGAAAGGCCTTGTATGAAGATTTTCACCAATTTTTGGTTACTATTTCCTAAGCCATTGCAGACTGGCCAAAAGCATATCTACGCAGAAGACGGTCATTTCTTCCTCATTAGGTTCTTGCCCCAGGGCAGGCATTTTAAATTTTGGTCAGTCATCCACACATGGGTACCTCATACCATTTGAGATACCCTTAATTGTCTAAGAGATCACCCCCACAAGACTAGTAGATATAGTAGATGACTAAGAGAGACGTGCGCCCTTCTGCAGTGTCAGTTGAAATACATCAGAAGCATCTTAAGTTACACTATTATCCTGTGTCTGGACAACTGGACTGAATTCCTTATTCCTCCATTTACTTACAGACAGGGAAGCATTACACTCAGCTTAGTTTTCGGTCAGACTGTAGGCCACTCGCTAAGACGTCTACACTTCACTACAAAGAAACAGTGCTTTTGAGGAAGACAAAAATCAGCTTGGTCATACTTGCCCTCCATAGCTCCAGGCTTTTCTATACAACTTACTTCTTTTTCATATCTGCCACTACTGCCTTCTACGAAATTACCTTGAAGACAAATGGAGAAATGGAAAAGGTGCACTGTGCTCACTCCCAGTGTCTCCACGAACTTTCCCAAGATCTTGGACACAAGCTGGTGGTAGTTATAATCAGCCCATGTGCTGGGTTGATCAAGCAGACAGAAAGATCACAGCAAATATCCCTTCTAATGCTTATATACATGGGTGTACAGCTGGCAAGGTGTATTCTTCGTGTGTCGGTAATGGCTATGACTGTATAAACATGTATTCTAGCTGTCTAGAATGAGTAGATGAATTGTGTGACCGGAAAAGGCATAGGTTGTTGTGACTGTGTACATGGTGCATACCTGAGAGACAGAAGACTGAGTTCCTATGTCTGGACACCTGGGTACAGCTACCTAACAGCTATGAGTTTCATGCATTTTGTGTCAGGAAGACAGCCAAGACACTTACAAAGGAATAACAAAAGAGTAAAGAAAAATCATAAATGAGAACTCAGATGTCTAGACTTTGATTTTTGTCTGATAAATCACACTTAGTGTTACACTTCAGTGCATTTTCAGGGTACATCTTTGGCTTTAAGTAGTCTTTGTGAAGCTGAAAAATTCTTTCATGTAATCTAGAAAATCTTACAATTTTAGATAAGTCATAGCAGTCTTTTTTAATGAAAAATAGTTTAAAATTTTCTTGGTCATTGAATAGTCATTTTTTCTTCTTAATTAAGGTTGGAAAAGTGTTCTTTATCTTTCTGAATTTACCTAGTGTCCTGAGACCTACCAGGAACATAATGAATTTCTCAGTTAATTCAAATAACATTCAAATGGCTGTTTATGTTACCAACTAATAAGTATCTTTTGATTCCATATTGGTGTCTAAAATCATCCAGTTTATAAGAAACCCCCCACAAATACCTGCTTCATTAGAAAGAAGAGTATCCAGCCATAAGATAGCAATGGAGATAGATTAAGTTCATTCAGAAAGAGATTTAGATTTTAACTGTTTTTCATAATCTTCCAGAGTACCTATCCACTTTTACTAACTATTTAGGAAGCCAAGGGTAACCTAGGTAACTCAATAACACATTTAAAGTTAAAGATAAGGATCACTCCATAATCTTTTGGGTCTTACTAAGCCAACATACTATTTCTCTATAAGACTCCTGAATAATGTTTTATAAATACTCTATAGTAGAATATATTCCTACGGGTTCATTAATTTCCTAACAAGCTGATTTGAAGTTTATAGTAGCTACATACAACTCGCCATGAGAACTGCTGTCAAACACATCACAGAAGTTTCATACACATCCAGAAATCTTAAGACCAATTTAAATACTCTAAGCACTGCAAATATTAAAGCAACTAACATCCTGGCATAGTTTTCAAACTAAGCATAAATTAAAATTGTTGAGCAAAAGCAGTTCCCAAGATCTGTGATCTTACCTGTGGAGTAAGAAATAGAGGTGTTTAGTACAGAATTATGGATGAGAGAGCTATTATCCCTGAAGGATTTCAGGTTTGTTACTTATTTTGAGAAAGAAAAGGTTTCTTCAACATTTGTTTAATTAACTTGGACTTCTCATTTAATGAAAAAAAGCAACACAATTCAACTGCACCCAATTATCAATGTTTAAGTATTTTGTATATGAATGTTTATCACTGAGTATCTCTTAAAGAAGAACAGAAGTGAGAATGAAATTGTAAGTTATTAAAATTATAACTTTCAATTAATAGCATTTGTATACCAAAAATATATGGATCTAGGATTGAGGAAAAAAAACAAACCAAACTGACAACCTGATACCACTCATCTTCTGAACTGATCTTCTGGCATGAGCTCATGTTGGTTTTCCAAGATAAAAGAAGACCCACAGTTGTCATTTGACTCCAGAATTCTCTGCTCTCTTTTTCAGGAATAACTTGTATTTTTAAAAAAATCTAACTTAAACTAGCCAACTACTAGTGTCTGGGTTTCCGAACATTTCTCTAATTGCTTTCCTACTAAAAGTAGCTGCCAGTCAGACACGACCAGAAGACATTTATCCAAGGTGTTGCAGACAACTATATCTCATTATCTACAAGAACACATGTGGGTTGAGAATTAAGTCAGACTGTAGTTACTGGCTTTCTGACTGTCCTTTTACAAATTTTATCATTGTGTTTCTACTTTCAAAAAGAGCTACCTGAATGACCCATTTTTCAGTCACCTGGTCAGTACTTTAAAAGTTTTAAAGGACAGCATGGTAATGAAATTCCTGACATTAACTTCTACAAAAGTTCAAGCAGTTTCTGAATTTCTTTTAAAAAAATCAACCCAAAGTTTATGAACTGTGCTTTTTATATATTCTTCTGAAAAATCAAAGATGGTAATGACTGTGATGAGAGTTTATTTATAAACTGCATTTGCTTTGAAAAAGACCAGTCTGTGCTCTTCTAGCACACTTCACTAATTAATTTGTGCTTACCTTTGTATAGAAGTAATTTTCTTTTTATCTGTCTATAAACTGGACAATAAAGGCTCTTTATTAAAAGTTTTCTCTTTTCTCTGTTACTGATGTTATCTGAGCTTTAATTGATATATACATTGATTTCTTTTAGCAAAACTTATTCATATTTGTAACTTGTTAACAAAATATTTTGACAAAAGAAAAGCAATACTTGCTTGTTTGTACATATAAAAAGGATATAGAAATATGAGTTTTTAATGCACAAAATTTTAAAAGGTTCAAGAGCTTGATTTAAATTCACATACATACAATGAACTTCTCTGAGTTATCTGAGCTGTCTAAATCCCTGAGGTCTGCAAAAATTGAGTCTGGAAAACTTAGAACAGACTTTTCTCCTGGTGCCAGCTGGCTTTGGAAGTATTGAAAACAGCTTTTCTTATCTTATTTTAGCACTAGTTCTCCTGGACAGATTAAAAAGTGTAAAGGAAAGCAAAATGCATAATAATAACAACAACAAAGCAAATGCTATGGAGCTTGTAAAAATATTTATTTTGAGTCTAAGACTTTTGTTATCTTTCAGTCCTTGATATAACCAACTACAGACACATACATCCATTCTAGGTATATATATAATTATTTAAAGCATATGGGAATATCCAGTAACTCTTGTTAATCTGATGTCAGTGGAAACTTTGTCATTGACTTCAATGCAGACAGATTGAATTGTCACATACTAATGTCACTTCATATACATAATTTCAGGTTTGTGATATTTCAAGAATAATCTAATTCTGTGAAGCAATCAAGATTCCAATGCACAGATATTATTACACATAAAAGGTATAGTCCATGATGTATTATTTGCTAAAACATATAAGAAAAGTAATTGCTCCTTTTCAGCTGCTCCACTGATTTCCCATGTAAATAGGGAAAATCGGTGGATATCAGATTTATTTCATTTAATGTTAGGTATCTTACCTTTGGTAGCTGCTTATAGTCAATGGTAAGGTACAGGTACCTCCAAAGATAATTCCCTTCTTCTTCAGACCATTAAAATAGTGAGGACAAAATCACCATTTGGAACTGCTTGCATTTTCCCACTGATAATTGTCAAAATTAAGCTTTGGTTGAAATTAATCCTAGTTTTACTTTCTCTATGTCTCAATGCCCTTTTCTTTAAGGTCCATACAGTGTCTTTTTCTTCAGAAATTCCTTGTGGAAATGTCAAAGCTTTTTAAGATTCTAATTTTACCATGACAGTTTCCATCTAATAATCACCATTACTACCGGTTATTCATTCTAGCTTTTGAATTATACAGCTTTTCTAAATATTTAAAAAATATAAATGTTTGATACGTTAACACAGGAAAGTTTAAGAAGCTGTTGCATACCACAGCACTAGGAGAGAGAATAAACCCCGAAAAGAACAGCTAAGAGATCTGCTATTGTATTTCTCTGTGTGCTGAATTCAGCAAGATGATGTCTTATTAATACCATCTTCTTAGAGATCATTTGGGTTCAAACATCATCTGCATCCTTTTTGGTAAGTTTGACAAGCTGTCTCTATTAACTTACACCCTGTCAGATATCACTTTATTTTCCTGAATGGAAATACTTCAGATTTCTTGCCATTCTTTCCTTTCTCCTTTTTCTTGTGAGTAAGTTCCAATTTTGACCCTATGCAAAACTGCTTTAAACAATTTTAGCAGTCCATGTCAGTACAAGTAAATGAAATTTTTCTGAAATCAGTTACTGTTCTCCCTCTGTCCTACTTAAGATACCGTCAGTAAATGTAACCCAGACCACAAAGATATCTTTTCTCTGAAAAAAATCCATCCATAATCTCCCCAGTCTGACTAGTTTTCCCCCCAAAATAATAAGAGGCCATTTTGTTATGTATTCTTTTGGGAGAAAACACACTGAATGCTTGTTGAGGCAGTTCACAGTACAAAGCTGCGGACAGGCAGCTTTGGGGTAATTCCATGTCAAGATCTAACTTGTATTGAGTACATTGAAACATTTAAATTTTTACAAAACACTGATCTAACTTAGTTATTTACATTAGTTTCATGTCATATAGTAAAGTGGTCGTGTTTGCTGCATCAAATTGAAGTTTTTTATTACTAAAAAAGTATTGCTTTTTTTTTACTGAAGGAGTCATTTGACTTTATTTTGTTTAAATATTGGCAAACATAGGAGCATGCCTCTGTCGACATTTTCTACTGCAGGAACTTTATTCAATGAAATTTTTTTGAAGGCTTATGAGCAAAAAGTTGGGATTCTAGTCACAATGGTGAGATTTATGGATAAGGAGAAAGTACACACCTGGTTAAAAAAAGCCTACACTTTTAACTTCCATTCAATGATTTTAAACTGATCAATTACCTCAATACTCTGAATTTTCAAAGTTCTTTCAAAAAAATACAATCTTTTTCTATACAAATAAGTTGTGCTTATCTAGAACCTTTGAGATTAGTCTCACAACCAGGCAGAAAGAATAAAGATTAAATGAAACATTTACTTTATATTTTATTCAGAATTTCCTGAATGCTTTCTTCCAGGGAGATCATAGAGTACGATTATAATTGTCTATTTACCTACAATCCATTTCTGTAAGTTTTATCAAATTTAATAAACATAGAGCTGATCAGATGTATTTTAATCTTTTTTGCTATGTAATAAGGGGATTCATAATGGTTTTATGCTTGGCTGGTGAAGAGTAATGATGCTTTTGAATGTCCCTGCTAGTTCAGGGGTCTTCTGCCTTCAGAGTCTGTCATGTTTGGAGTAGTATCAAACAAGTATCAAATTTGTCATTGTGATGCATTAGCATTTTCAGGCTGATGTCAAGACTCTGAGTGCATTAATAAGCTTTAATGGGCCTGATCAACCTCATCTGAGACTTCCAGCCATACCTATGGGCCCAAAGGTTCCATCTCAGACCCTCCCTGGGGCTGTCAGCACTTTCCTGAGTTATGTTGGAAGAGTTGATCTTCTGCTCAGCCACAACCATTCCCCTGCCTGGCCATGGAGCCCCATCAACAGAACCTCAACCCATACACTGACTTCCTGGCCTTATCTTGCAATGGTGCCATCATGAAGGACCTGGCCTGGACCAGAGCCTAACTCTGACCTATCAGCTGACTTCTGGCCTGACCTTGGTCCTGCCTTGTCCCCCTGGCATGTCCTTATGACCAGAACCCTGGTTGGATCTGGCCACTATCTCCAGTTCTACCTTGCTCCCTCACTGTATGCTATAGGATGGGCCCTGGCTGACAAGGACCTGTTCTGCCAGCCTCCTTGGGCATCACCCTCAGCTCCTGGTGCTCATAAGGAGCAGCTGGCCCTTGCTGCTCCTTAACAATTGATTTTGGATGAAATATGTATTACTCCTGCACTAAGATATACCTGAGTGTACATAATTAATATTGAATTACTGCAACAAGGATGCAGGTACACCTTCAGACAATAAACCAAATTGTTTTCTAGAAACAGCATGTCTGAATTAAAAGTTTCTGCTAATCTCCACCTGAAAATAATACCCTTGCTTCTTTTGATCTAAACATACCTGAAATGCAATACTGTGGTGAATCTAAAACCTGTAAAATTCCCCAAACAACACTGAAAGACTGAAGATGTGAGCTAATTTTAACTTCATTTCACACATTAATTAAATAAAAACTTCTTGGTGTTTAGGAAAATATTATAAATTATTTTACACATATTATTCCTTTTTTGCAATAAAAAAAAAAAGACTGCTTCCATCATGAAGTACTCAGATTTGCAAATAAATACATTTTGTAGTTGATGTTGGAAAATATTTTTCTGTTTATTGTTCTTTGCCTTAATATTTTTAACACATAACTTTTAACATATGCAGACCAAAAGAGGCCTATATTTTATAGAATCCAAATAATTTTCCAGATTCATGCCAACCTATTCAGATAGTATGGTAAAATTACATTATAAATTGATGAATTGATATTGATTTCTTTTTACCAATGCTACTGAACCTGTTCTGAGCCGGTGGTGGGCTCTGAGATCTCAAAAAGGAATTAATATTTTACCACCTCCCAAATACGGTCAGCATATAAGAGACAGCCAACATGAAAAAGTTTATCATTACAGGTAAACTCTGACAATTCAAAATATTTCAAATATATTACAGAGGATCTGGACAGGCTGGATCGATGGGCCGAGACCAGCTGTAGGAGGGTCAACAAGACCAAGTGCTGCGTCCTGCATTTCGGTCACAACAACCCCAT
>NW_009599549.1:0-4088 GCF_000690535.1 Cariama cristata | reverse complement strand
CTAAAATGGCTGGAAACATAACTGCAGTCAATATGAATAGTAAGTAGAAAAAAAGCAGATGCAATTCAACCCTAAATCATCTTCAGATTCCCTCATTCCTTCTTTTACTATTTACACATGTGGCTTCATACCCGTAATCTTTCCAGTTCCTGATCAACACCAGGCAACGCAAGTGGAGAACATATTGGACTGCATTAGTTCTTTTAAGGACTGCTCAGAAGCTTTATAGACACCAGCATCAATCTCTCTTATAGTCTATACTATGCAAAATGCTTCAGCATCCCTAAGATAACACAGGTCACCGAAGAAACAGATGCACCATTTTCTACCCTTGCCTCTCTTTTTCTTTATCTCATTCTTCCCCCACCCCCTGTAATTTAATTTCAGTATGAATTAAAACCAGCTGTAGCAAAATCTTGCAAATGATATTGCCTATGAAAACGTGTTCATTGCCAGACTCCAAGAAGTGTTCTTCCCATTCTCCAATTTCACCTTTGAAACAAAGAGTTTGCTTTTAGTATATGTGACTACCCAACCTTTCCTGTAAGAGGACAGTCATATAAACAAAAACATGTCAGTTCACAGAAAGATAGTTCGCAGAAAATAACAAGACTGGTTATTTTATGAACCATAACATCAGTCCTCTAGTTATGCACAAGATAACAGTAATGAAAGCTTGCATTTCAGGACTCACTGATTTCCACAAGAGTCAAAAAAGACTTTTCCACAATTCATGATAGCTAGCTTCATTTGCAGGGGTGGAATGCGAGGGTTTGCTCTCATTTTCCTTTAAAGCAACAGACTTTCATCTAACAGATGAAAATGTAGGTCATATTGAGGCTGGAAGTTCCGTTCTCCTGATTTTCAATGTCTTTGCAGATGATATCTTAAAAGGAAAAGTCTGAGAACAAAAATACACACTATATTGTGTGCGTTTACCAGTGCAGAATTCCACGACAAGCCATGGGGTTAATGAATTGTTTCCAAGACCTAATTTCTGTGTATATATCCTTGGATTTTAGAGACAGAGACAATATGCTTCAATAAACAGAAAGTTGGGATTTTTTTACTATTCTGAAAGAGATAAACAGTATTTCAGTGCTACAACCACACAATTCAGTAACAGAATGGATTTCAGCACAGAGATGCACTTCTGGAGCTCCCAAACTGCTTTAGGTTTCCACTGGTGCTGCACAAGGTAATTCAAAGTGGTACCTAGCCCCAGAAACATGGGGCTGAAGACTACCACGGCTGTGGCAAGATCCTACCACAAGTTCTGATGCTGATCATGGTGGCAGTGCCCTTGCAATGACTGATGTTGTGAATACTGGTGCACAGTATCTCAGATTTGTAAAGATTATAATTGGAAGGACATAACATCTGAATCAAAGACTCAACATACTTTAAATACTGTCCGCTAAAATCAAATGTCTGTGGAATGAAACAGCCAAGTACTTTCCTTATGACATAGAGCTATATTTGGAGGACCTGGTCAAAATATGATGCAGGTAGAAGCTCGAGAACAGTTTGATTTATTACTAGTTTTGCAAATTCAGTGAAAACAAACAAATGCAAATCATGTAATACTTTTATTAAAGAAAAGAGCAATTTAGCACAATCCATTCTTTACCTTCTCCGAAAAAAGGCATTAAAATCGTAAATGCAATCCTGGGTCTTCACAATTCAGTGGCAAAAGTGTCACTGATTTCAGCACAGTAAAGCACGTCGAAAGCTTCAGTTTGGATTATTTGGTATGAAATAATTACCTGACATCTGCCGTTGCATGCCTCACTGCTGTGTTGGAAAGTCTGGAGCAAGTATTGCCAAATACAAGGTATGTAAAGCAATTGCCTAACAAAACTATGCAAGGTTTGATTTTGAAGAAAAACTGTTCAGGTACACACTTCCAAACCAGAATCTAAGCTAAAAATAATATTTAAAAAAATCATTCACTGACTTGGGAAGTTAAGCTCCGTGATTCCAAAATAAGGATTGCAACACAGGTAAAAACCCAGCCTGCCAGCAGGGTGATAGAGGAACAGCTCACGGCAGCAGAGCAGGATGCTACTTTGTCTCAGTGCTCTTAGTATACACAAGGGCAGGTCAGAAGGGAAGGGGGACTGTCATAGCGTCCATGCATTCACTAACCAAAACAAAACTGATGGGTCAAACTGTAGTCCAATTAGCCTTTAACAGTATCTCTTTTTTGTTTGTTTGTTTGTTTTGTTTTGTGTCATGTTCCACAGAGCTACAGCATGCAACTTGACTGGCGCAAATCAACCTTCCCATTCCCTCCACAGTCATGGTGTGGCCTGAGTGCTTCAGAGATGGAAATTGGACTGTTAACCAGGGAGCAGCCCTATTTATTGACTACTCTAATTGTTGTTAGTGAAGCAGATGTCTAGACCCATGAGAGATTTCAGGAACCCAAAGCATACACCCAGAACAAATTTCAGAGGGAGAAGTGTGAGAAATCTTAGAAATCTTACTGCATGGGAGACTACAACCCAGATAGAAGTAGTTTCTTTTATTATGAACTGTGGTCTATTGAAGAAAATATAAGCTAAATATGAGGGAATGTATTCTTTTTTTTAACCTAAACTTTTAAACTTTTTTAGACAAAGCACCTATTGAAAGGCTTCTGAATATGTCCCTATCAGGCATGAGAAAGCTTGGCTCAGTGCATTTTTTTATTTAATTTTCCATATTTCCCGGTAAAACTGACATTTCTCCATGTAATTTGAGAGCTTTTACTATTCTTGGCACTCAATAAAACTTTCCGTATGAAAGTCGTTATTTCCATTTTCACCAGTGAAAACACACTTTCACTTTGGTGAGTGCAGAAGTTGAAGTTTCTTATTTTATTGCTTTGAAAACTATATTCACCATATATAAAAAACAAGCAAGAGGCTTTGGAGAGGCCAAAGCACTGGTGCAGGCTATCTAAAACTGCTTTTCTAAGACATGCGATAGAATTCTAATGCTGGGAGGACACAGGTGAACATATATCTCTTACTAACTTGTCTTCAATCCCTAACAGCTTAATCCTCCAGCCTGACAGACTGCCCAATGTGAACCAGCTGGTTACCAAAGTAATACTGGGAACACGAGTGGTCTTGATTCTGCCAGGGGGCCTGTAAAGAGCAACTCTGAAGTTTCATGGATGCTCTATTTGGAAAGACTGTGACTGCAATCCCTTCCTAACAGTTTTAGCATCACGCTATGCCATAATCTCTCCCACTTTTCAAGAAACCGGTGAAGATTTGCCTGCGATCCTGTGATATGAAGGCAGTTTAGATAGCTACAGTATTGTCACTATCACATTAGCAAATTATTTTATGTAATACGGATGAGACTGTTGCATGTGATGATTAGTATCATATCAAAGCTATACTTCACTTACCACATTGCTGCACGTCCTGTACCGGATGTTTCGCCCTTCACAGGTCCTGTGTCCAAAAATTAAAACAAACCCAAAACCATTAATAGCTGAATATAAAAACCAAACACATGTTGTGTCAGCAACTTTCCTACAAAGATTTCTAACCATCTAATCCCCTGCCAACCCTCTTCCCCAGAGTAAAGGGCTCTCTGTCCCTATACAGCTATTGAGGTATGAATTCTACAACTCCCGTTTCCTACCTTTGCTTTAAAAATTAGTTTCTAGAAGGTGACATCAGTTCATAAATGATGTTGGAGGTCACAGTACCAAACTTAGCTGTAAATCGACATCTGAATCACATTAATAATGCTGCATGTCTCCCAGCTACCCGCAGCGATTTTACAAGGGTACAGCTCTCCATCTACCCAGACACTCACCTTGGCACTGACACAGTCTGAGCGGCCGGGCCTCGGCTGCTGGGGAGCAACCTGTTCACTGGGAGGAGGGAAACCTGCCTGTGGCGGTGTGAAATGACAGGGTACCAGGACAGGGCTTTTTCCCAGTTTGATATGAGAGGAGAAGGAGAGCATAAAACTTACCCCTGATCCACCTGCCCCTCTGCAACTGCTGCAGAACAGCAGCTGAAGAGCAGCTGGGCCCAGCAGAAGCCAAGAACATGTGCCCTGATGTGTGCTCTCGATGGCCC
>NW_009599548.1:0-7619 GCF_000690535.1 Cariama cristata | reverse complement strand
CCCCGCAATGGCAGAGGTAGCATTACTGCAACTCTCTCATCTTCAATTGTACCTGCAATGGGACAGTAAACAGTCTTTTTTCTAGAATTTTCTTCCATTTAAAATAAGCATATTGTGGTCCTCTGTAACACTATCCTAATTCAAACTGACTTTTTATTTATTTCAGGCTCAATTCTGAAATAATGTAAGTGAAACAAAAGATAAACAATGAGAATAAACAATATCTGCATAGGGGAACTTCAATTTCTGTTTTGTATGTGAGACTGATTGAATTAAGTGAAGCTTCCGGTTGTAGCAACAGATTATTTGTTGTGATAAACTGTCCTTTGTCTCACCTTTGCTGGAGCAGGAAGGAGACTAAAATCAAATGAGTAAAGGACCGCAAATATGCCCCCCTCTTTTTTTCCTCCCTTCTCAATAAAGAGAAGGAATAGTCAGGCCAAGGGAAGCTGCACGTTTCAAATTAGTTTTGGATCAGCTATCAGGATTTATCATATATTTTGCAGCCTCTTCTGTACTTTTTGACTTTTAGTCATAAGAATGCATGAGCATTTTGAGGGAAGAAGGCCACGTGGCTTGTAAATAAAATATACATGCAGCTCCCTACTTGCAAGGAAGAGTTTGAAAATATCACCCAGGTGGACTCAAAATATTCTAAAGCCAAAAGGCAAACAAAATAAGTAAGAACTTGGTTATTTTTATACACTGAATGCTCTCTGAGAAGTCTGGAATGCTTGAGGTTGTCACTGTTTTTCTTGCCAGTAGACTACTGAATTGTGATCTCTGCTTTGCCGGAGGAAGGTAAAGACAAATTAAAGTTGCTGAGTCTATCTGCAGTGGGTCACCTTGAAAGGGGAAACCCTTTAAAGAAACTAGTTCTCTCTGGGAGATGGTTTCTGAGAAAGAGAAAATATATATGGCTTAAGACTCAGCAAGACAAAACAAAAATATATTTGAGAAGATAAGCATATAAAGCAGGTATTTTCTGGATAAAGCAATATGTACAATCAGATAAATACGAGGAGAAGCCATGTAGTTACACAACTATGCACTTGGGAGAAGAAAGGCTCCAGCAGTTGATTTTATTTGTACTGAAGTGAAGGAAGTTAGTTATGCACACTAACTAAAACTCGCCCAAAAGCAGAGTTTAGAGAGGAGAGAGATGGGAAAAAATACAACTTTATAGCACTGAAACATTCAGTAATCCATGAAGAAGAGGTGCAAATGAATGCAACAAAACCAAACCTCTCTATAAAGCCAAGGGACTAGCCAACTACTTTTAAATCTGATGTTATCTAAATGATATGTGTTCATGATATAATTCCAAAAATTAATTTTAATATTCAAAATTATTAAAAACTTTTGAAGAAGCTCATAATCAAAACTAACACCTACCAAAATTTCAAAATTCTGTTGATCTGAAAAGATTTTTTTTTCATTTTTCTTACCAGATATTTTAAAATTGGTATTAAAAAAGAAAGGATGCATTTAGTGCAAGTTCTATGTATTTTGGCTCCATGGGAGTTCATAAATACTGTACAAAGTAATTCTGAGAAACTTCTGTCTTTGTCTCCCAGTTTTACTGTCAGTAAGCACTCATATGCCCCTGATAAAAAAGAAGTGGAGTGATTTTAAGGATTTAACATCTGAAATGGGACTTATACTATGTACAATCAATAAGGCTCCTGAACCTTGCAGGCACGTACAGTTAAATAATAAAAAAAGCAACTGTCAATCTCCTTCATTTAAAGAGCATGAGATGTTCATCTGGTTACTCTGACCAACCCATAAACAATGAGTGTAATAAGCCTAGTTTCTTTCCCACAGCACATACATCTATCCTCTAGTGACTTACCTGAAGTGGAGATGAGGTCTTGGGAGGCAAAGTTATTATGCTCTTATTCATTAAAAACCTGCCTTCAGCAGTTAAAAATATATCACAAATTAAGAATAATTAACCTTAAATCCATCCACTATGTTTCTGATAGGCAAGACTAAGTTAATTTTGTCTTCTGGGTTTAGACAAGGCAGATGAATTTTGATGACAGATATTTATATTTCTTTTAGGAGCCCCTAATTTGATCTCCCTTGCCTTTCAGCTGTGGACCACAATAACCTCACCTGTTCCAAAACCCATCTTTCAAATAAGTATGTTTAACGCAGCACTACGTATCTAGATTTGGAGAACTGTATTATGCTTGTTATTTTTTTACAGATCTCTAACTTATTCTCCTTCTCTTTCTTCTTTTGCCTCAGCAGAAGAACAGTGAACAACCCACAAATGAGAGTTTACAGTGGAATAATTGCAATACTGAATATTCAAAACCCAATCCTCCACCTTTTCATTCATACATATCTACAGAAGGAGTGAGTGCAGAAATTATATGCCCCTAAAAATACCTGAACCTTTTTTCACATCTGTCCTCATTTTTGTCATCATTTTTATAAATGTAGGCCACATGGGGCCTCCAGACAATCCCTCTTTCCTTTGCCAGCATGCATTCATCCTCAAACCATTTCTGCCCTGAACACAAAGACATACATATAAAGTCACATGAAGAGGAAGATGTACTGCTTCAAAGAAAAGATGCAAGAGACCTTTCACTCCTCCTTCACTCTAGCCACACAGAGGCTTGGCTGATCACAGTGAAATCTTAGGACAAACCTGAAAACAGAGTCATTCAAGTATTTTTACGGAGTTGAAGTTACTAGCATCACTGCTTCTGTGGGAATTCTGTGAATGGAAAGGTGTAGACTCCTGTGAAAGGAGTCCAAACCTATCCAAACACAACTCTGAAAAATGTTGTCATCCATTTAGTAATTTCCACCTAAGACAATACAAGTAATTAGCTCCTCAGATTCTTATATTTATTAAAAGAATAAAAACCTTAAACAAAATATACTGGATAAAGAATCTATTGGACCAATAACGATTATACTGCCTGAAAGAATGGCTTAGCAACAGTACTCAAGTTACCTTCAGAACTAGGAGTCATAACAATTTCATTATGAATTCTGCTTATTTACTTACATTCTGACAGAATTAAGGATTCTGGGGTTTTAAGACAGATTTTTTAAAAATGGATTTTCCAAAATTGGTTGAAAGCAACAGACAACACAAACGGTAAATCACAGAGAGCTTCATTTTCTGATGTATAACATAATGGGAAAACCAACAACTAACAGCTGACCTCTGTTTCCTTGCTTTCTGTACTGTGATCATTGAGGTGAAACTCTCAGACATATTCCTTTAATTTTTCAAAAGCAAGAAAATGAATAAAATACCCTTTCAGTGATCCTGGTATTTAAATAAATGACATTTATAATAGGAATGCACTTTTGCCTCCACTTTAGAACCTTTTTTTCTCCTTTCTGAACAGAAGTTACCTATGACAAGGAATGACAGACCATTTCCATTTCTATCTCTGATTCCTGTAGCCAGGTCATACTGTCACATGCAGAGGAAGAGGGAGAGGGCAGCTCATTCTGGCACCAAGGTCTTCTCCGCAGGAGCCAGCGAGCTGACAGACTGGCACCCAAGACCAAGCATCCAGGCCCACCTTTCCCACATGCAAGGATCCTATAGCAAAACGACTCCATTAATAGCCGAGTCTTTTGTTTCTGCATTCAGCTGTATTTGATGAGGACAGAGCCCATGATTCTTTGTGCTAAGTTGTTCCAGCATTTGCTCCTAGTCAATTATAAGCAAATTTAGCTGATCCTCAGGGAGAATGTAGGAAGGCACCAGAGGACCATCAGCATTTGGGTGGCTTTGCCTGTGCTCTTCCCAGTGTGTGGGCAAGTTCTGACCCAGGAGAAGGGAACTCTCAGCAGACTCCATCTTTCACCTTCAGTCTAGACCTACCAATCTAAAATCTCTTTATTTAAAGAGAAATGACAGGCAGACAAGGCTAACTTTGAAATTAAATGTGCAATATATGCATATTTGAGAACTGAATGTGCGACTCTACCATTCAGTGGGCTATTGATACTAGCTTAGATGAAGTTTAATAAATGAATACAGTCTTTGGACTAGTTTACAGTTTTAGGCTGCTGGCAACTATATAAAAAAATCCTTACAATAAACCATACAATTCCTCAGCGTTATGATCCTATACATCTAGGAACAGCTATTGTGAGTGGCAGTGGCTGTCTAAGAATATCTGCATGTTTATTGTTCCCCCCTGAGGCAACAAGCATTGTCTGAAAGGAAAGCTCTGTGTCTTGACTATCCCTTGAGAACTGTAATTACAGCTATAGAGGAATATACCATACTGACTCTCAAGTAATTGAAAACGACTGACAGGCAAATGCTTTCTGTGTCCATTGCTCTGGGATCAGATCCTCTGAAAGTTAAAATGCATAGGCAATGGGCCATCTAGCCTCAGAGTTAGAGGACTGAATACACCGATAGCAATAGAATTATAGCTTTTCATATTGTTCCTGATTTTGGCCCAGTGCCTTCAAACAGAACCAAAATAAGTACTGAAAAAACAAGCACTGCATTTCCAACATTGTTAATTCTAAATAATAACCACAGCTTTTGGCACACAGCTGAGTGCTTTTTCTGACTACACAGACCATATGTCCTGATAGAAACCAAAGTCCATAGACTTGACAGAGAACCCAGGCTGAGGACATGACTGACTGAAATACACAGGCAAAGATAAATAGAATTAAAGAAGCTAAATCATGCTTGAAATTTTACAGCAAGTTCATAAAAAAAGTCCTTGAGATTGTTAGGAAAATATCTCAAGCCACAAAGATCCACTCCTAAAAACAAAGAGATTTAAGGGAAATGTCAAAGTATAAAATATGTATGTGAAGAAAATAATATGAACTACAAGATTATGTTAGATTAAGTTGTCATCACAGTGTAAATGAATTAGGTGCATTTACATTCATGGTTCTCAGAAATTTTTTGTGTAGGCAACCAGGATAAATTAGTGGCCACCTCTAAAGCCAAAGCAGCCTTATAATTTATTGCAATGGATTAGGATTTTACCTTTGGTTCAAGTTAAACAATTTTTATGCTCTAAGTGAATTCCACAAGAGACACAAGATTTTTGACAAATCCAGTTTCATCTTCTGAGTCAACCTTCTCAAAGACAAATGCAAATAGAGTCAAATGTTATATCATCCCACTTTTCCCATTTTTGTATTTAAAAAGACAAATCATGAATTGTTGGTTTGCCATTTGTTGGTTGCCATATATATGGGTATCATCAGAAACCTCATCACCAACTTTATGAATTACTTTAACAGAAGCTCAATGGATTAATCTCATCTGAGTGTAAACCATACAGCTGCATTTTCTAATCAGAAGTAAAAGACATCATACTTGGGATGATCTCCTCTATAATTTATCAGTAACTGAACATGCAGCAACAGAACTGAAAATATTCATGGATATAGCATAACCGTATTAGTAGCTAATTTACATGCTTTCAAAAACATCAAAATTGAGGGTGAAATGTAAATCAATGTAAAATTGAAATGTACAAATGGTCTCAACATAAAATATTTCAAGATGTCAAAGGAGTTAGTATTTTGCTTTTTTTTTTAAATTAGGAATTGCAGAATAACGTAGAGACATGAATTCCCTTCTATCTCTACTGTTCCAGTTTTGAAGTTCCTCAAAGGAGGTCTTTTTCAATTTTGAAACAAGTAATAAAACAAGAGTAGCTAGAAGTAATGTCAGTAAAGGTGATACCAGATTTTTAAAGAGCTGTTTAACACATCATCTGATATTGCCAAAATAGAGCAAAAAAAAAAAAAGGCTATCTACCTTGCTTTGAAATGCTCCACTAGCTTTTGCTGTGCTAAATAAGCATTAGACAATTCTTCTGAAAGGGAAGACAAATCTAAAAAATTAAAACTGTGAGCACAAGAGATAAATAATTGGCCAGGTCAACATGCGAAACAGCTATTTGAGCTCAACCAGGCTAAAATAAACAAAGAAAGCTAATGTAAGTGCATTGAAGAACTTTATTGAGAACAAGGATTAAGAATCAGAGGCTGGCAAAGGACATCAGCAGATATGAGTGATAAGAATTCATAAAGAAGACCACACAGGAAACTGTTTGCTTAGTTGGAACCCCCAAACCCTCCTAATCAATTTTCTCTGTACCACAAGGTGTCCAAACTCTTCTATCTCCCATACTCTAGTGTATTTTCTCTGTTCCCTGATGTAATTCAATGTTTAGGTTACTCACAATGTCTGACTGATTAATAGCCATACTTTTCAGATGAGCACAGAGAAGAAATTACCTTTTAAAAGGCAGCCTAATATATCCTTTTTTGTTAAATCTCTGACTATTAAGGCTTCTTCATGTTAAAAATCGTTTAGCATCGTGATTGTGTATGACAATAAGCCTGGGGTTAAATTTTGTAAACAACTAGAAACTCTTAATTTGGAATTTTGTTAAAGATTTGGTATTTACTAAGTTTCAGTGCTTCCAACATTTATTGGACTAATCACAGCTGCATTATATTTTGACAATGATAAACCACAAACTGATACATTTATGATGGTCTGTAGGCATACAATAGATTGAAGAGAGGCAGAACAGAATAAAATAGAACTGGAAAGACAAAATACTTGTGCATCATTTTATCATGCAGGCAAACCTTCACTACTCTCATAAAGACAGGAAGAGCAAAGGTTTTATAATGAAAACTTGATGCTTAATGACAACACTTCTCAACTCCCTGTCCCTTCATATGATGTTTTAAAAGCAGACTGACCAACCAGCTCTTCAGAGAAAAATCCTTTAGAAAGCAGGTCCTTTTGAGAAAAAAATGCTTCATACTGTTCCAAAATGAGTCAGGCCCAATTTTAGTAACACTGTGTCTGGTATTCTATTCGTTGGTGACCTTATTTCAGATGAACACCTGCTCTTCCCTTCCATATTCAGTCTGTTCAAGAGATACCTGAAAAAGCTGTGATGTCAGCCTCTCACACAAGCTTTTCAACTTCTGATTGCTCTTTCCATCCTGCTCTTAATACTATGTAAGTTAAGGTACTTCATGGGTACAAGTATTGGGGGGAAAAAAAAAACAGACTCACACATCTGACCAATATTTCCCAGGACACAATAGTTTTATATCTTCTTATTACTACAGAATGGTCTCAATGGCATTGTCCACTGGAAATAGACCTCTTAATTAAAAAGCAATGATAAGGTTCAAATCCAAGCAGAAGCTATCTTCAGTTTCAGTTCTGTCTGTTTCACACCTTTCTTAGAAACACTGGCTCCCCAAGTCTTGCAATGTTTTTCATTCATGTGAAGTTTCTAATTTAGCTTTCATTTTCACCCGGTTTGTTTCTTCTACCATATGAGGAATTGGCATGTTACTTAGCATGGCTATTTCCTTTACATTTCTATTTGCACAAGTATAATTACCACTGCACATAAAGTGTTATAAGACTAAGAATCACAGAATGGTTCAGGTTGGAAGGGACCTCTGGAGATCATCTGGTCCAACCCCGCTGCTCAAGCAGGGACACCTAGAGCTGGTTGTGCAGGACCATGTCCAGACAGCTTTTGAATATCTCCAGGATAGAAGTCATAGAATTGTTTGGGTTGAAAAGGATCTTTAAGATCATCGAGTCCAAC
>NW_009599547.1:28558-57867 GCF_000690535.1 Cariama cristata | reverse complement strand
CTGTGGTGCCTCGGGGAGCTGGGTAGTGTGAGGAGACAGAGAGCGGTCATGAGCAGAGTTCCCGCTGCCCTGCTGCCTCAGCCCCCACAGAGGAGAGGCTGGGTGCTGCCAACCTCTCTGGTGTGATCAAGTCTCGTGGGATTTTTAAACCTTAAACCTGCAGTTGGAGGGGGGATGGTTCCTGCCCCGAGGAAGGACGTTGATAAACTGGAGCGGGTTCAGCACAGGCCCCTGGGCTGCCGAGGTGAGAAGGGGCTGAGGCATCAGGGCCTGTGCACCAGGGGGAGAGGTGGCTTCAGGGGGATCTGGTGGCAGACTGGTGGCCTTGGTGAGGGACTGATTGGGAAGATGGAGCCAGGCAGTCCACAGTGGCAGGAGAATGTGAGATAACGGGCATGAACTGGAAAGAAGAGAGGTTGAGGCTGTGTTAAAGGAAAAGCTTTTCCCCATGCTGTGGAGCAGGTTGTCCAGAGAGATTGTGTCTTCTGCTATCCTTGGAGGTTTACAAGACCAGCCCGGATAAAGTGCTGAGTAACCAGGTCTGAGCTCAGAGCGGACCCTGCTTTGAGCAGGAGGTCAGACCAGAGACCTGAGGTCTCTGCTGACCTGGATTTTGCTATGATCGTGTTAGGTGAGAGCCACGGTTTCCATTGGAAAGGTAAGTTACCAACCTTGGTGGTTACAGAAGGCAGCTTGGAAGCACCAAACTTACCCTGGGTGGATACAAAAATGTTAGATAAGTAGTACAGAAAAATAATAATTAAAAAAGTACAACCATGCCACCTTTTTTGAACTGCTGTTTCTTCAGGCCCGTTCTGTGATAGGTGAAGAGTTGGGGTTGGCATGAGGGAGTCTTGCCTTTCTGTCTGCAGAAGGAAGCAGGACTGACTTCACTGCAGGTGGGGGATAAAGATCCTCAGCCCTGAGCTGGAGCATCTCAGCAGCAACTGGCTATCACACAGTGTATACCCACTCCTGGTGCTCCCTGGAGGGGAGATGGGCTCTGCAGCTGGGCCCTTTCTCTTTCTGTTGACCCAGTGACATGTGGTGTCCAGCTCCGTGCAGGGGATGGAGACTCCTTCCCAGGCTCCTGTCATCTCCTTTGTTGTCCCTTTTTCAGTAGATGCTCTGCTGCCCATAGGTGTTTTACTTATACTGAATCTTTCCAGGCTTATCTCCTGGCCCCCTTGCTCTGAATTTTGACACTTCACCCCACTGTGTTCTCGGCTAGGTTTTGTGCATCCTGGGCCTGTTGTTTGGGTATTGGACATAGTATCCTTTTTGCCAGAGCTTGGAAACCACCTTGTGCAAAGAGATTTTTTTTTTCTGTAAGTCAGCTTTTCTCCTTCTTACTTGTGGGAATTTTTTTGGCTGAGAAAGACAGGGCAGAGTGAGGTGTGGAGGGTAAGAGAGGAAAAAGCATGAGGATTCATGCCTCTGCTGTGTGGGCAAACCCCATGTCATTTGAGCCATAGAAGGATTTGTGTGGACATAACTGCCTCTTCTGTGGTGACTGGGTCTTGGGGAGCAGGGGAGAATGGAAAGTCAGAGGCAGAAGTTGTCTTTCGGAGAGGACAGCAACAAGCAGCTGCTCTCTGCACCACAGGCTTCAAAGGATCTGTTGTGTTAGCGGTGGAGATGGAGCAGGGAGCAGTAAGAGAGGCAGGGACTGCTTCCATCTTCATGCAAGGCTGTACGAATCTGGCCCCCTCCCCAGGGCAGCAATTACTGAACTCCCTTTTTACCTGCCACACTCATTGCTATCCCAAAATAGTCTCGTCTAGCTGAAAGAGCTGGAGGCAAGACCAAGCCACCAGAGCAGGGAAGTGGTGAGTGTTGGGCTAAAGGATGGAGAAGGAAGATCCACCACAGCCATCCACCCCGGTGGAAGAACAGGCTGGGCATTTCACCTGTCTTACAGAGTGAACGTGAAACTGCTCGGCCGGTGCTGTTATTCCTAAGTGCAGATGGTTGTAATTTCCTGGCAAAGTCATCTTCCTCTTCCCCTCCTTGCTGGTGCAGTGAAATAGTTCAACTGTATTCTTTCCTCCCTGTGCCTTCCCCTCTGGGGCTGGATTAAATCCCTAGCCTACCCTGCTTGCCTCTGCACGGCTCTTCTCCTTTTTCTACTCAATGGCTCTCTTGTTTCCTTGTCAGTTTGTTTGCTCCTCATATATTTTAGGAATTTTTTATTTATCTTTCCTTTCCTGCTATTTTTGTTTTGCCTGCTGCTCCACTGCTATTCCTCTGTGACCCAATTTGGCTGTTTACACCCTTTCTATTACAGACGTCTGTATTGTTCAAATCTTCTGCTATTTCTGTCTCATTGGGAATCTCTAGATTCATGGTCTCTGCAGGCATGGTTTGCTGCCTTCTTCCAGAATTTCTCAGTATTTAAGGGATATGGCAAGATCTCGTTTTCCTCTCATGTGCTTCTCTCTGGCGCATAGATTGCATCCATCCTAAACTGGTGTGGATGCAGAGCTCCCTTGACCAGCAGTGGATCCTTGACATTAGTTCAAATAACTAGAACTGCAGGTTTTTAAAAGCTGATGAAGTTTTCTCCGTGGTGACCTTTTGGAGGCAGCCGTTACGCACAGCCAGAGCTGTCACCTAAAAAATCTGGGTGAAGGCAACCTTGTGTGTCAAATGAGGAGACATCTTGGCTGCTGCCTCTGCAGAGTTACAGCAAGGGCACCTTGGCTTGGGCCTAGGAGTAGTGGAGCTTTGGTGGCAGTCGGCTGTGTTGCGCTCCCTAGACTTACCCTGAGAGTGACGAGTCATGTTTGTTCTTGGGAGGCAAAGTCTGCACCTGGCCATACTGGGTCTGAGAGCAAGTCATGCTTGGCCTGTTGGGAGGATGAGTTACTGATTTGGTGGGTGAAGTTGTGTTGTCCCTTGCCTTCAGGTGAGAAGGACTGTGGTTAAGAAGAGGCTGCTGAGGGAAGGGCTGGCCTGGCCTTTTTTCCCTGGGAAGAAGGGAGCCACAGGACAAGCTGGGATGCAGCTGAGGCCAGTTGTTTGTTTGCTGCCTGCTTAAAGAGGAGACAGTGGTGTTTAGACTTTCCAGCTGGGAAGGCACTTTGAAGACTCCCTTGAGGAAAATCTGTTGCACTTATGTGATTATTTTCAGCCTTTGGGGTTTTTAGTCTATAGAATGTGTCTCTGGGACTCCCTTTTTTTTTTTTTTTTTGACCCATTCTTGAAGGGACACAGATCTGTGGTATTGAGGAGAGGATATGCTCATAGGGACATAGTTGCATGGCTTTGGGAGGTACTTTTCTAGCCTTGGCTCAGGGTCCAAGACCAGAATTCCCACATGTAGAGAGAAGAAAACAATGCAACCCACAGTGCTAATGTGTTAATAAAACGGCTTGTCTAACTGCTACCACTTTGTCTGGCAGGGAGGAGGAAGGGAGGAGAGAGGTTTTGAAAATAATTTTCTGTTTGATATTTTTTCCTAGGCAGGGGTAGCCAGTTTGATATCTAGGTGACTGACTATTCCTGTAGCAGAGTCTGTCAGTCTTTTCCGAGATGCTCACACACCTCTGTGGTTTGCTGCAGACTTTTGGAAGCCCTCGGGAAGAAGGTGTTTGGGCTAGATCTGCGGCATCATTCTCCGTGGAAATTCCAGTCATGTTTAGGGGAGTTAGAAACTTTACAAAAACACTCTCCCTCCTGCTGCTCACATACCACAGGAAATTCTTGGCAACCTGACAGATAGCTAAATAAAACCACTGGCAAGCAGGGGTCCACAAGCCCTGCGCCAGCAGGGACAGTATGCCAGAGACACAGCTGTAGGAAGCATCACCTCTGACGTGAACAGGTATTTGCACTGTGCTGGGTCATGAAGCAAGTTGTGTTCGGGGGGTTGCGTTCAGCGCACGTGTCACAACAGCTTTAAGAGCTAGGCTGGGACCAGTGTTGGATCAGCAGTCCTGCCCATGGCAGTGCCTATACCTGGGAGCTGTGGTTGGCTTTTAGGAAGGAAACCCAGGATGGTCTCCATGCTGACAACCTGTTTCTGGGCTCATCCCCAGGAGGCAGAGGGGAATATGAGCTTCCACCGGTACAGCCCTGGTCTCCAGAGCATGGTAGCCTTCACTGTTTCCAGATCTGTAACTCTGCTACACATTATGGATTGTAATATTCAAGCTATAGGATTTTGGTATTATTTTCTGTAGGAAAGAGGAATTTATGTACAAGAACATCTCCAAAATAACCATAACTGGCTTGCAGAGCTCAAAGTGGGACTGTGAGTTTTGTGGTTGCCCATGAAACCTTAATTGATCTGGGAGTACATAAGCACCTAAGCTTTTGTCTATGTGCTCACTGCTGCTTTTTCTAATAGTGTCTCTGGCTCTTTGGATGGAATTAAGGTTACTCTGGCAACTGTTAATAGGGCAGTTGGCTAATTTCAGCTTACCAATGGCCTTTTAATACCTGTTTTCAAAATACCAAATGTTAACAAATACAGCAAATAGTGCTACTAGTCCATAATACTTCTAAGCCTTTTGCCTGGATGAGCCTCGGATCACTTTACAGAGGAGTTTGGTATTCTGCAGGCAGGCAGGGAAGCAGCAGGACGGAAAGAAAGTGACTTGGCCAGAGGCAACCAGCGGGCGAGTGGCAAAGGAAGAAAGTGCAAGTCTCGGGGCTTGCAGCCCAGTCGCTGTCTTCTGGGCACAGCCTTACGCTGATGGGTTGCATTTCCGTGCCATGTGAGAGAAATCAGAACAACAAATGCACCGAGAAATGGGAGGAGAAGAATTGCTAAAAGTTCAAGATTTCTTAAACTATAGCCGGTGTATTAACTTCACGTATGTCTGGTTAGCTATTTGAGACTTAGTAAGTGTTCCTCTTCTCAGGGGAGAAGTCTTGAGCCTGATGGAGCAATGCTTATTAATTTTATTGGGAAGAGTCTTACAATTCCTGGAATCTTTAAATAAAATGCTGTTGAAAGTGGGAAGAATCAGGAAGAGGTGATTTTGGGAGCCTTGAATTCGTCTCCAGTGAGGTTGGCTGAGTTCAGGGCACCTTGCTGATAGTGTGGTTTGCTCTGTTCTTTCACCCTGGTAATAGCTTTTTTGAGGACCATGACAAACAAGGTGTCATTTAAAAGCAGGTAGCGCTCACAGGCAGTGCTAGCCATGAGTGTGAAGTTTGCTCTGTTAGACTGTTAGCATGTCACCAGCCAGTTATTCTGTGATGTGCAGGAAGACAACATGAAAAAACAGTTCCACTAAAACAAGCTATTTCAAATGCTCCACTTGCTTTCATTCCTAGCGGTGTTGCAGTTTGTTACTATGGCAATTCAGTGACATTTGCTGGAGGTTGGAAGACCACTAATGGTTGTTTTCTGGTAGATCCCATTCTTTCTGTCTCCATCTCCTGCTTTTGCGTACACGCAATTCTGTTCAAGAGGCAAAGCTGGATTTTGTGCTGTTTCTCAAAAGCAGATCCCTGTGCTCATACTGCCAGCAGGTTGCTCACTCCTACACAGCTCTTCTGTGGACTCCAACATTTGGGAGGTACCTGACAGCCCAGCATACAAATCCTGTCTGTAAGCCCAGACCATCCTTTGCTTGGCAGTGCCTGACAGCCTCCTTCACTTGTGCCTTAAATTCTAGCACAAACAAGAGCAACTTTCCTAGTGTATTTATGTTTGCTGTGGCCAGCCCCACAGATTGAAGACTCCTGGGCCAGATCCCACAAAATCCCAATACTGATCCCAAGTAACACAACCTGTTTTTTCTTTGTGTCTGGTGGCCTTTCTGTTGTGTTGGAACCCCTCTGTCGTGTTTGCAGATAAATTTTGAAAAACAATATTACCATCTCACAGGTGATGATATTTACCAGGTATTTCAGACCTCCCTGTTGTGTTATCAGGTTGCAAGAGGGGCAAAAAGTGGTCTTTGGATACTGTGTGATAATGTTACATCACTTCACACACCCCGTGAGCACGAACGTGGTGCGAAGCTTTTCTGGAGTGGGTGGGAAGTTCTGGCACTAAAGAGCAAGTGTCCTGGAAGGAGGCAGGAGTCTCTCCATGTTGCCCTTTTGAAGGGGACAGAGAAGTGACAGTATTTACTGGAAAAAAATGGATTTACCAGAGCGCTTAATGGTCTTGTGACATTGCGGAGAAAGGTATATGGGAAGGTATATGGGAACTGGCAGAACCAAGGATGAGCAGGAACCCCGCCGTGCCTGAGGCAAGACTGAGGACAGCAGCAGTACAGATGGGAGAGGGGCTATGTCCAAGCCATGGTCAGCAGTGTCGTACCCCCACCCAGGCTGGAGCCCCCCAGCCTTCCCCCAAGCAGGAGCACTCTGTGGAGCAGAAGTCAGAGGCAGCTGGCAGAGCAGAGCTGCAGAGCTGAGACGAGAGGCAGGAACTCCCATGCCCTGCACAGCAGCAGCAGAAGGCAGGCTGTACCCTCCCTCTTGGCTCCCACAGAGGAGGTGGTTTTCAACTGTGCTTTATTGAGGGAGGAAAAAACACTCCCCTGTGGTCAGGTAAACGTGACATGTGCTGGGGTCAGCAATGGGTCTTACTGGAGGAGCTGCCTGAGTGGGAGACCTTGTGGTGAGAAGTGTTGGAAGGACGGTGCAAGAGATGAGCTCATAGCCTGCTGCAAGGCACTGGCCTGAGTTAACTGGAATTCATCAGCCTGTACGTGAGGGCAGCAAGTGTCTGTTCATTAGGAGTAGCTGCTGATTGCTCCTGAAACTAGAGTTGATGACTCTGAGCTAGCATTTCAATGCAGTTTTCCTTCTTGTCGTCTCAAGAAGACTCCTTCCCCTTGCACAAAGGCAGAGGAAAAATGACTAGATGAAATTCGTGATTGTTACTGATGAAAATTTGGGCTGGCATTGATGGCTGTGAGCTTGCAAGAATTTAGAAGTAGATTTGGGCTCCATAAAGTTTCATTGCTTCATAGATAGAACATCCTCAAGGTTGTTTTTCTAATGTGTTCTTCTGAAATTTACTGTGCGGACTGTTTCTCAACCTCTCAGACGTGAGGCCTTTCCCTCCTAGCCCCAGGTGGGACTTTGTGCCTGTAGCCCATCTGAACTCCTCTTTGCTGTAATTAAACTGAAGTCTTGTCTTTCCCTCTATGGCGAGGCTTTATCACTCTTCCCAGTTTGTAGTAACTTTTTAATGTGTGTGCTAGTTTTGACTGGGGCAGAGTTACTTTTCTTCACTGTAGCTGGTACGGGGCTGTGGTTTGGATTTGTGACCCAAACAGTGCTGATAACCCAGGGATGTTTTCGTTACTGCTGAGCAGGGCTTGCGCAGAGCCAAGGCCTTTTCTGCTCCTCACCCCACCCCACCAGCGAGGAGGCTGGGGGGGGCACAAGGAGTTGGGAGGGGACACAGCCGGGACAGCTGACCCCAATGACCCAAGGGATATCCCACACCATATGACGTCATGCTCGGCGTATACAGCTAGGGGAAGAAGAAGGAAGGGGGGGACATTGGGAGTGATGACATTTGGCTTCCCAAGTCACCATTAGGCATGATGGAGCCCTGCTGTCCTGGAGATGGCTGAACACCAGCCTGCCCCTGGGCAGTGGGGAATGAATTCCTTGGTTTGCTTTGCTTGCGCACACGGCTTTTGTTTTCCCTATTAAACTGTCTTTATCTCAGCCCACGGGTTTTCTCACTTCTGCTCTTCTGATTCTCTCCCTCATCCCACTGCGGGGGAGTGAACGAGCAGCTGCGTGGGGCTTAGCTGCTCGCTGGGGTTAAACCAAGACAATGTATTATGTGTTGCTTTCTCTATTCAAGTGAGTTGTGTTACTGCATTGGGGGTACAAACTTTGTGTTTGGATACTGGTATCCTACAGAGAGAAAAACACAGATAGATCTTCCAGGGAAGACAAGGTGCAGCTGGTGATACAGAGTTTGTGAGCTCTGTTGGTACAGTCCCGGCTTTAGTATCTTCTCCGACTCAAAACTGGCCCTCAAGAAGAGACTGAGAAATGGATGGACCACACTCTCCTCTCCTCTTGAGTGACAGATCGCTGTACTGCAGACCAAAATCATGCTGCAAACTACAATTTATAAAATGCTGAGAAGCATTTCAACTCCAAGGCTACCAGTTCTGCCAGTGCAATCTAGGGAAGGCAAAACCAGTCAGCACGTTTTCCTTGTGCTGTGTCACATAGGAGCAAATACCAGGGAAGGCAGAGATGCACAGTATTTGCTGCAGTGTCACAGAGTTGAAAATAACTGTTTTTAAGGATAGATACCCTTACAATACAAGAGGTACCAAAATGGTCTTCAGAAGAGGTACTCCAGTCCCAGCTATGTATGTGATGAAGCTGGCAGGCCAACCCAGTATCTCTCAGTTTTTGTGTTACCCACTGGGTGCCATCACTATCCCTGGTTCAGAGCTTGACTCCAAGCTTGGGCTTTGCCATAGCCTACAGAGGGAAGCACATGGCTCTGGGACAGCAGAGATGGCTGCCAGGGACATTGCCAGCCTGTTCAGCCCTCTCATGCTGAAGCTCCCACATTGTGGCACAGTTTTTTAGCGGGTGCCTTATGATGGCTGAGTCATTTCCTTTGCCAGATCTTCAGTCTCTCTTATCAAGTACCTAGATGTAGTGAAGCATTTATGCCTCAATGCAAGGTATGTTTTAGTTTGTGATGATAGCCCAACTCCTGTCAGATTGTTGATGGGTCAGGAGGTACGTCTTTTGAAAATTAAATATAACTGTGCCGTTGTCTGTGAGCTTTATTTTCTCCTTCCCCATTCATAGTAGTATCATTCTTGCTTATTGTCTGCTCGATTGGACCTGGATACTGGGCTAAGATAGGACATTCGGTGATAGGGGGCACACTACTTTTGTCTGGGTCTAAGGATGTAGGCTGCAAACAGAATGTTTTTCTTTCCAGTTTCTTAGTCAAATGCATTCAACTCCCTCACCTGTTTATAGGGCAGCATCCATGAGGAGTGTGTCTCTCTACTGTGTGACATTATTTAGTTACAAGATTTAGTTACAAGGAGAAAAAAAGAAAATTGCAATTTTTTTTTCCAAAATGGAATACATAGTAAATATTTCACAACCCCATAAATAAAAAAATATTGGCCTGATCTTTTAAAAACATATTTCCCTTTGGGCTCTGCCTAAGCATGAGAAAGTTCAGCCTAACAGGGAATTTATTTGAAAAAGCAGTGAAAGGTTAGAAGCAAGGATGTGGGCTGGAATATGCCTTGCAAACGTTAACTATGAGGCGTAGTGCTAATGCCTTGCATGTGCAAAAACATTTTGAGGGTTGTGAATTTAAACCATGAATTTAATATATGCAAAATTAAGTTTTCTTGCCCAGACCTTACGCATACAGGATATGGTGATTTTAATGTTCTGACTAGTGATGGGAAGATATGTAAGTGGTTTTCTGGTGTTAATTTAAGGTTAAGGAAGAACCTTCAGCATCTCCATTGTTTGATTAATTTTAAATGTTCAAATCTACAACCTTAATGTTTCCTTAAAGTAAATTTTAGCTTTTGATTTCCTTTTACTTTTTGGGGGGTACCAGAACGAAAAATGGAAAGTTCCACCGTTGTGCTTGGTAAAACTTACTAATGCCTTACACAATTAAAAGCCAAATGTAAATGATATCTGTGTGTGTGTGCACACCCACACACACGTGTCAAAGTGAACGATTAGTCATTTACAACTGTGTGATTAATTTTTCCAATGTTCTTATTTAATAATTCTTCCACTCCTTGGGGAGAGCTATACAAATGGATTTTATTTTTCTAATGTGTTTGCATTTTAGGTAGGTAAAGTCTCTTTAGATTCCCTTTTGCCTAACACGTAGATGAATATATTCATCTTCAAATTTAAATGACCAATGGGCTGAGACCAAGAATAATAAATTTCAATGCAGGAAGAAGACATTAAGAAAATAATAAGGACCTTAGTACTGGGATCTACAGCGTGAAAACATTGTGACCTTAAGGCCTGAGATATGTTCCTTCAGTGCTGTAGTTGTTGCCTTCCACAAAAGGATATTTCTTTGCAGCTCTGGGGCTGTCGTCTTTCATTCTTGCCTGGAACAAGACTTTTTTGGCAAGGTGCAGTGCTGTCTGTTGCACCTTAACACAGGTTACTCCTGTCTTGCTTTTAGATTCTCCTTCTCCACGTACATTGCAGGGCTGGAATGGGAGAGAGTTCATCACTGCAGTTTCTCGGGTTTTCTGTAACATGGGAGATCTGTTTCCCTTTGCTTTTCTGTGCTGCTGTTCGCTAGTTCTGACCCAGTGCCTTCACATTACAGCACCGATGTCTTTTTTGAGGCTGGGTGAAATAGGTAACAGTTCTTGGACCTGTTTTTATAATAGGGTAAATTTGAAGTCGCTCTTCTGACATAACTGTTATACTAATGGTTCTTTTTGGATGTTCTCACTTCGGGTATCCTGTTGAGTGTCTTGCCTTTTAACCACATAAGGTGTGCTCAGGAGCATGACACACATGCAGTCATGCTGGAGGGTTTGATCGTCATGCAAGTCCTGCAGTTCCATAGCTCTGGAGAGGACCAGTTTCTCTGTATGTAATTTTAATCTAAGATTTTAGAAAAGAATACTTTCAAGTTGTCTATAAATCTGTGATCATCACATGATCTTATACAGAAAATTGCAAATATACCCATAAAAATTAAATTTCTTCCCCTTTCCCAGATACTGGCCAAATGGATCATGTTTACAGAAATCTGGATGTTAATACTTTGCAACAAATCTCTTAAAAAATTCCTAGGCAGCAAAATTGATGGAGAAATTCTAACAAAAATGGTATGCATTTTAGTGATACCAGACTGTTCTGATCATCCGTCAGTTTGTCCTGAAAATGCCAGGAGAGCTTTATTGAAGATAGAAATACATCCCTCCACCATTGGTGAAGAAGGGATACACTTTCCATCTTCCAACATAGGTTGAAATTTAGCAGCAGAAAAGATATACAAACAGCAATGCCATTTATTATTCCAAATTCTTCTTTCAGCCTGAACCTTTGTCTGTTGAGCTGCTTGTTGGCATTTCAACAATGTTGAACCTGAATAGCACACAAAAAACCAAAACACTTTAAGTATTTTAAGTATTTAAATTCTCAGTGTTTTCACTTCTAAGGATATTCATAACCAGGAAAGGCAGAGCAATGCAAGGATTACCTTCTTCAGACCTCTTCCTTTGAACCCAAGCAAAAATGTCGCGTTCCTTATTATCTTGGGTGATTGTAAAGAGGAAGGTTCTGCATCCTTCCTAGCTTACTTGAATTTGATTTTGTTCTTTACAAAGTTTTATGAAGCCAGGATCTCTTCTTCAGGGCTGCTCAGTCGTTTAACTATCACTTTGCCTTTCCACTTTGGAAACTAGGCAGTGATACTCTGTGCGAATTCGCATCTTGAAATCACAGTAAGAACAAAATTTCTAGTCACGGACAAATGAGTAGGAAAAAGTCAGGATGAGGTTTGCTTTTGCTTTATGAAACTCTCAGTGCTACCTCATTTAATCTAAACAGTTGTGAAGTAGGTAAGTAGTGTGTTCCCAGCCCAACTATTTTAATTCCCAAAGGAAGTTAAAATAAAATCGCCTTTATTGTGTGTTGTGCGTAACTCCACAATGTGGGCTGAATTGAATTTTTCACTTAAGACAGAGATTCAGCATCCTCATTGATATAAAAGATAAATCCTCCTGAATCAACAAGTTAGGGATGTACAAGCACACCTATTTTTTTTTAATTATGCAAGATTGAAGCTGTTCGTTGTCAAATTGCTGGTAGTAGCACCTTAACATGCTCTTTTCAACATTCTTTATAGTTACACTTCGTTACAATTTGAATAAAAAATCAACACTGCCCTGAAGTGACACCAGAATGAAGTATGAAACTAGATCTGCGGGTGTTATATTGTCTGGTGTGTCTGAATGTTGTCATGGAGTATGAATATCCTGGTTCATAATGCTGATTTTGGGGATAATCATAATATGCCATAATATTTTTGCTTTAAATTGCTGATGTTTACTGTCTGTTTGGATTCGACTTTTAACATACTTTTAACTGTGGGAGAAGGAAATTCACTGATGTGTAACATCCTGAGAATGCCTGGGAAGACTTTTCTCTCTCAACATCCAGTGAGTAGTACCCAAAACTCCTTTTCCCCAAAATGTTTAAAAAAAAATTACAGTATGTGACCATCAGACTATTATGAACAAGGGGACTGTCTTTCAGAAATTAATTCAGGATATTCCCCTCTGTATGGAAGTTCCTGCTAGTCTGGCATCAAGTTTCCAAACCTGGAGGGATTACCTACAGCCCTGATTGGTCTGCATTTAAATCTCCTGTCGTGCTGATACATTCAGCTGACACATGGTTTGGATAAAGTATCACAGAATACATAGAATTCACTGGCCACCTACTTGAAGGCCGCTTAAAAAATGCTGTAAGGTGAAGTCAATCCTGTAGCTGCTGAATGCATCTGCAACAGCTCTTCTTAGGAGCTGGGACTAAGCTCTGAAGTGCTTCAGCAAGAAACCAAGGTGCCCTCCCACCTGTCCTTTAGCCCCTTGCCAGCTTGAAGGTGAGCTAACATCTTGCACCATTTTTTTGGTAATTTTAAGGATTTGGCTCCTCTGTGTGAGGGTTTGGGATTACCTTTTTAGTGGCTTGGTAGTTTGCAGCCTGAGGACCCCGCTTTGCAAAGCATGGGAAGCACCATGCTAGGTTAAGCCAATGTATTCCTAGATGTCTCCTGTGTTCCTGACAAAGGCCAAATGTTTGTGGGAAGGAAGTAAATGATCATGAAATGAGTGATCTTGGAATAGTTTACTCACAGGGAAAGTTTTTTCCTAACCTCCACTTAGGAGCTGGCTTGTGCTTTTGTGTGTGAGGGTTTCTGTCCTGTCCAAATTTCTGGATTTTATTATTATTTAATCCTTACTAATGTAACTCTAGATACTTTAATCCTCGTAAGGGGTTGCTGCTGACTTTGGGCTCAGTCCTGCTCCCTTTTCAAGGAATTTTGCCATTAGACACCTTGAAGTTGAGCTCTGATGTAGATTGCAACTGATTTTACTGGCAACTCTCTACTTGGCTGTAAAATGCAGTTGTAAAGCTCGTAACTTCTGTGCAGGAACACTGTTTGAATGAGGAGTAGATGGAGGTCCACTGGCAGTAAGTTCTATGTCCACAAACTTGCATTCTGCCTCTCCCCACTGCCAGTCCAGCCTCTAGGAGGAAGTCCCTAAGATGCCAAAGGGTTAGATAAAAGGAATTGTCTGTGAACCTGCGCGGGGAATATCCTGCTAGCTTAGGAATCCATAAATATGTTCCTTTCCATCTAGGTGCCCCTCTGGCTGCGGAAAGGGAGAAGAAGCCTCTCTCCAGAGCTGTCTTTGTGCTGCCCTGGGTGGAATCCACAGAAACAAGTGAGGGTCCCAGATGTTTTTTCTCCCTGCTGTGCTGTAAGGAAGTAGTAGCTGCGCTGTTTTCCTCTGGGTCTTCTTCTGGGGAGGCTGCTCAGGTAGTCTGTGCTCTGGACACAGCTCAGAAAGGTGTTTCCCAGTGGCGAGCATGCAGCATGTACCTCAGAAAATGCCAGCCTTCCCTGTTTCTTTGCATTAGATGGTTTAATCGTGGTGACTTTGACTCTTAGGGGAGAGTGTTGGAGTTGCTTATGGTTCCTTTCAGCGAGGCAGACATCCCAGGAAAGATGGTGCTTTTTTCAGGTACTGCTACACAGCCATTCACCAGCTCCAGCCCTCTGTGTTCGTCACTAGGAGGACTCAGAAGGACTCCAGCATCTGCCAGTAGATTTTCAGGAAGCAGTTAAGGAATGTGAAGCTGAACATCTCATGGACTGTCCTGTGATCCACTGGCTGTGGCTGGAGGACAATGGTGATACTTCATTGTCACATAAGCCTCACTTAGAAAACCTGTTTGGGAGGAGAAACATCACAACCTCAAATAGAGAAATGACAGATAAATGTATTGCAATGGGCTTAACTGCAAGAAATCCAGACCCCTTCCCCTTTCAGAGATGCTGCTGGACTTCATCACTGTTGGGGAAACCTTGTTTCCCAAGATGAGCCAGGAATGTGAAATTCCTGGAGGCTTGGTTCTTCCTTTGCCGTTCTCAAACATTATGGCATAAAAGTGCCACCCTGACCATGGAGCAGGACAAGTAGCGCTATCCAGACTGCCCTCTCTTCTTTTTTTAATTTTGGTGCTTTTTTGACTGGGTGCTGGAACACTGCTGGGTTTTAGGAATAATTCAGCAGGCTCTTGCAATCTATTTATATTCAGCAGTTTTGCCCTTCCCCATTTGGAGGTTGTCCCTACTAGACAGCTATTTCTGCAGTGCTGTGTAAGAGTAGGATCACTTAGGATTCAAGAGGATCTGCAACGTGCCTAGTTGCCCTGAGAGCTGCTCTGTCAAGTAGCTTTTGCAACTTCTTCCATTTGAAAGGTCAGTATGAATTCTGGGTGAGGTGAAAATTGTTCTTCACCTTGGAGAAGTCCTTAAGGAGCTCCCGCAGCCAGCTGTGTGGAGATCTCATCATTCTGGCCTCTTAACGGGAGGTGGTGTCATCATTGCAGTGATGTCATCTGGATGATGTATGTAACTTTTTCCAATTCGATTTCTGTGATGCTGCGCAGAGCTCTTTGAGCCCAGTGGAAACTAGTTTGTACACAGTTTTTGTGATCTCAGATTCTTGCACTTAAGAGGGTGGGTTAAGTGAGCGGTATTTTTAGCTTGTGATACAAAAGTCTTGATCTTTCAACAAATTTCTGATTGCTATCATTTCTTTCCTGGATTTCTAGAGCAAAATCCACTGAGACCCTGGGCCAAGTGCCCTAAGGAAAGGAACCTCTTCTGCCTGCCACTGTTGGGCATGTGTTCTCTGCCCTCCCTCTTTCCTGCCAAAATGAAATATATGCTTTCTTCTCTGCTGAATATTTGAAGCAAAAAAACCCCAAAAAACCTCAAAATATTTGATACATTATTTAGGAAGAAAGGTGACCTGGCTGATCATCCCCTAGGGCAGGGTATTTCAGCAGCTACAAGTCATTGCTGAACGCAGACTGCACAACAGGAGCCAGCCAGCAGCAGCCCCTGGAGACAGACAGAAAAGAGCAGGACGTTCTCTGTCTTTTACTGGAAGTGTACCTGCAAGCAGAGTGGTCAGAAACGCTTTCGGGTCCTGTGGAGTTATTTGTTGGGGTTCTTGAAAAACCTGCCTGTTTGCCATCTCAGTACATTAGTCTTTTATATCTGAGGAGCTGCTTTGTAACAAGGCTGTTGCTTGCCTTTTTTCCTAGTAAGACATGGTACTGTATTTTGGTGCGTGTATTTCACAAGATTAAATGTGGGCTGTCTAAGTATATTAGGCTGCTACTTCTTAGACCTCCTTCTGAAATCACTGCTCCTCTTGAAAAGACTCGTGAGCTTGAAGGACGAATGATATTTACTGGAGTTTGGTTTTTAATTAGATGTCTTTTAAGCATTTTGAAACTCTAGATTTGCAGCAGTGTAATACGGGGATTGCTCAGCTTGCAGCAAGGATGTGTTCTGCAGGTCTGTTGCCTGAATACCAGTAAGGGACAGCACTGAGCCTCTGTGCTATGGGCTAATTGGTATCCTTCCCTGTAGTCCTAGTAGTGCCCGTTGGGATGTTTTTGCTTTTGGTGGAGCTGCACTATGTCTGCCTGGTGATAGGAGAGAGCTTGAATCTGAGCAGACTTGCTTAAGTAGCGTTAGTTTGGCTGTGTCTGGTACCATCTCTTCAGAGGTTTAGGGATGAGGCTTTCAGGATGGGCTTGCAGGCACACCTGAGCACTTGGGAGTCTCTCGTAGCTCTTCCCATTATGTTAAATATACTGGGTATGGTGCCCCAGCTGGGGTCTACCTTGGTGTAGCAGTTACAACAGGAAAAGTAGTAGTGTACAGGCTAATTCTGCTTAGTGAGTGTCTTGCTAAGACAGCTGCCACTGCTGGGAACAGCACTGGAGTATTTGATGGCTGTGAGCAAAAAGAGCTTTATTGGGTAAGAAGGAAGAAGTCTGGCACTTGGGTGCAGCCCTGGAAGCGTGACCGTTGTTCAAAGAGGGTAAAGCTTATCTACACATTGGCAGTCCCCTGATACTTTCTGAATTCTCTGTAGACCTCCTCATCTCTGAGGCTTGGCACCATTTACTGGGTGTTGTCTCCTGTAAAGAGTCAAGGAAGAGATTAGTGCCAATACCAGCTGGAACAAATTCTTACTTCTCATAATGACTTGTTTCACTGTAATCTCTAGAGATCATTCTTCCTTAGGGAGAACAGTCCCCTAACAAAACAAGCAAAACCCTATTCCCTCGGGGTGTGCTATGATAACTTTGTATCATGTTTTCATTTTCCCCCCACTGCCTAGAGAAGGAAGTGGTCATACCCAGCAGCTGCTACGCAAGTCTCGGTTATTGACAGTGAGATGCTCACAATCTTTCCTAAGTTACAGAGACTACAACTTCCCATGCCTGTTTGAATCTGTGAAATGGTGTGTCTCTAGCATTTAGTTTTATTCTGTTCTAACAAGTCTCCTTATTTATTGGGCACTTTTCTTCCAAACTAAGGCCTTAATGGTTTTCTTCCTGTAAATGGAGGTATTGGAAGTGCTTGGTATTTGGTACTCCTTTGAAGAATTGGTCTTCATTTCACCTATCACATGGCTCATTACACTTCAAAAACGAGGTTGGTTTCGTGTCTTGGGGACGCCCAGCGATGTGGGACTGATTACTGATGACACGTTAGGAATTTTTGCTGCTAATAGTTGACTGTATCTTTTTTGCAACAGATATACAGATATTCACTCACAATCATTAGATTCTCTTTGTTGTCAGAAAGTTTCCAGGGTAGATTGAGACCCTCAGCACCATTGTACGACCACAGAAGGAGACTGCCTAAGATTATATAATGAAAAATAGTTAAATGTGACCCACCAGTGCTTTTATCGCTTGAATGTTGTTGCAGTCGTGTTTTGCTTCTCCTCCTCCTCTTCCTTAAGCAGTGAACTGTCTGAAGCAGTGAATCCTTTTCATCTTGGTATGTACGCCTGGGCTCTGTCTCACTTGTTCAGGCTTCATTTTAAAAAGTCCTTTAGATCTAGCTTATCATTGGTGTGCTCTGATGAAGATATAAATATATTTTGGTAGCAGGGGTAAAGTTCCAGTGGCCAGCTGTTTAACACCTTTTATATTTGGCATTTTTCTCTTATAGATCACCATAGCTTCTACTTTCATTCTGCCAAGCAGAATAAAGGGTGGAAAGTGATTCTTCATTTAGTGTTGAAACCCCATGTGCTGATGGACGGCAATAGTGAACGCAAGTGAGCGATTAGACTGTACCAATGCATACTAGCTTAAAATATTTATTTATTTAAAAAATAAAATTATTGAGAAGTAAAATAAAAGCTTATTTAATGTGCATACGCTGGTGTGTTTGAACACAGTATGGAAGAGGTGAAAACAAGGCTTTAACTTGGCTAATCGTGTGGATACATGAATGCAAACAACTGAGCTACTGCAGGGGAGCTTAGTGAATGGCAGCTCATGTGTGGAGCCGCAGGAGCAGATGTGTACACTCCTAGCTTGCTCCTGTTGTCAAGTCAAACACATCAGTTTCAAGATCCTTTGTGGCTGCACAAGCTGATGTGTTTTACTCTGTCTGCAATGGGCTAGGAGCACACAACCCATCAACTGCTGTGGTCAGCTGACAAGTAAAATGCTGGAGGTTGCAGTGGGGTGACTACTTATGGATGTCAGTCTGTACCCCAAGGTAGATGTCAGACATCAGAAGATGGAAAAACCCCACCAAGTTGACAAGTGACATTTTTCTGTTACACTGATGTGATAGCTGAGACAAAGACATTCATTGTCCCCAGTCAGACCAAAAGGAATTCATAAATGTCTTGAGCTTTTTTGCATCTGCCTGTCTTCCCCACACAGCTGTGGTGAAGGAGTCTATTGTTGCTGGGATGAAGAGAGGGGGTCTAGGGTACAAATATGTATGAAACCAGGCTCCATCAGCCCTCCTGTTCATTGAGTACCTTACTGTCCTGTGTGGTTTGGGTTGTTGGTTCTCTTTGGTTTTGTTTGTTGTAACATGCCTATATGGGATCTTGGATGCAGTTAGTAATCAGCAAGCAGCAGCAGTGAGAACCAAGCGTGGTATGAGCGTGTAGGCACATCCAGTCCACGTTGTAGTTGGCATATTAAGACTTTGACTTCTAGCAGCTCATATGTTGACTCTGTGTTTAGTTCTGCAAGTTTGTCCCCATCCTGACCAGTACTTACCTACTGTAGCCCTGAACTTCCAAAGTTTTCAGCAGGTCCTGCTGCTCTGCGTCTTCATTGCTGTGAGATCTTGTGGAGGTTGTACTGGAGAGCAGAGCAGCCTGAGTAGGAAATAACAAATCAGAATATGCCCTAAGCCATATAGCATGGGGCACACGGGGGACATTGTGAGGCAATGGTTGTCTGCGTGCCTTAGAGATTTGACAGAGCATGTGGGATGAGTGTAACTGCATGGGGGTGTCTGATTGAGCAGCATTGTCTGGAGTGTTTGCCTTTTACCTCAAAGTTTCTAAAGTGGCCTGTTTTCTTCTTCCTACAGACAACTTTAGGTACACGTGTGACATTTGTGGGAAAAAATATAAATATTATAGCTGCTTCCAAGAACACAGAGACCTACATGCCGTGGATGGTGAGTACTGTTTTGACGCTCAGACACCCAAAATAGAATGAGAAGTCATTGAGGAAGGCAAAATGTGGTTCTGCAGGACCATGCGACCCATGATGTACAGGACATTGCACAGCATGGCTTGCTCGCCTTTCTCAGTGGAGGCACAGTCCACAGGCACTACAGGAAGAAGTTTGCTGCATCTTTATGTGCATCAAAATAACACTCTCTGCTGGGACCTGCGGTCCTTGCCGTCCTGTCTGTGTGAAGGTTCATGGCTAGAACCGAGTACCTCAAGGTAAATTGTCAATCTGGCTACTCGCTGGGCAAGAGTTGGTTGCCTTTTGGTTTCTGACTTCACAGGTTTATTCCCAATATGCTCCTCTGTGAGAAACCACATTTCAGAGTTGAGAAATGTTGTTTCATTCTTGTTAATCACTGTGGTAGTGAACTGATGCAGTTGTCAGTGGACCTTACAGGCCAGTTTTTCCTCTGTGAATGTAGATGTGGCCTAGGCTGTTGACACTCGGGCAGAAGCAGACACCGTCCTCCAGAAGCAGTGTTTCTTTTTTCTACGTTGAGGGAAGTAGAAGCAACAACGTACTGTCTTTGGCTTGTCCCCTGCTTACTGGGCATCTAAAGCTCCTCAACTCAGAGCACACAAATACTCCAAACCCTCACTGTGTATGCTACAAGGCTGTTGGTACTGCTCCTCACTTGGCCAAGGAGGAAGCCATGGTAGAGTTTTAGAAAGAAGCTGCTTGGAAAGCAAAAGGTTTTGAATGGCTGGACTGTCTCAGAAAAGCAAGTGGATTTTCACGATATGTGGTGTCCAGAAAAATTGCTGGTTTTAACTGGAACACCTGGATATCTGAATGTGCTCTAAGAACAGCCAGTGTTCACTTGCGGTGCACCACAGCAAGATCCTTTCCTCCCATGGGGAGCCAAAATTAAATTATTGGGGCTGAAAGTCACTGTGAGGTGGACGTGTCTGCTTCTGTCAGAAACGTGTCTTCATAGTTATGGTTAGGGAGCTCTGCCTAGGGTTATGAGAGGGCTTTGGAAATGGCTTCCACTTGTGTCTTGCAAGGACACTTTGTCTCAGTTCCTCCAAGGGACTGGTTGTGTTTTAGCAAACACAAATGTGAGGGAGCTGTGCATCTGAACTTCACGTGGGGCTGTGTCAGTGTCAGAACAAAGGCCTTGAGAATCTGTGTATATTAGGGCTGGGCATGCTTAAATAGTTTCTGTGTGGATGCTACTGGGAAGAGGAGGGACTGGGGCACAAAGCCTGGTTTATTCTGTGGGGCTGAAATATGCTGAAGCGGTGCGTGAAATACAGGAGGAAAACAAGGCCATTTAAGAGGATTTAATTTCTGTTTTGTTTCTTCCCCTCCTTCTTCTATTCTGTGTTAGTTTTTAGTGTGGAAGGGGCCCCAGAAAACCGGGCAGGTAAGCTGAGATCCTTCATGTGCTTTATTTCACAAACCTTTTCAAGCATTCAGTAGTTCAGGCAGCGCAGGTCTGATTCTACACTTGTAAGAGTCAAGGGAGTTTGGTCACTGGTTGCAGCAGGAGAGGGAGCATCCTCCCTCCGTCAATGTCTACAACCAGTAGGTTGATGCCCAGCCCTAGTAGATGGCAGGCTTTTGTTGTCCATACGATTGATCAGGCTTCTGACAATCAAAGAAGCAGGTGTTTCATGTCTACGGTGATTTAGTGCATTGTTAAGACATAAATTAAATTATTTTATAAAATGGGTTGGGTTCTGATTTGTTGCTAGCTGTGCTGTTAGATGGCAGAAAGTCACTGGTCAGTGTTTGTTAGCTGTGTTGCTTGCAGACTGCATTACCATGCCCACTTTCAGACAGTATAACATCATTACATAGGAGATGCACTGGAAGAAAATCGAAAACTACAGATCAGGCTTTGCAATGTGTTTGTTCAGTCTTTCTCTGTATTTTTAAACATTATACACCTACAAGGCATGTTACTGGGCTGGAAGTGGGGGTAATCCTGGGGCACCTGAGGAGGAGGAGAAGGGACAAGTCAGACAGAGGGGTCATTTGGTTTATAATTCCTGTCTTGAAATCTTGTAACAGATCGAAATGCCATTACAGATGCAGGAGCATTCAGTGCCCGTGCAGCTGTAGAAGGAAAACCTGAGGTTGTTGTCAGCTCTCTTGCTGGTTCTGTTCTCTTGCAGACCCCTATGACCAGGCCGTCATAGCAGCCGATGAAGTGAAGGAGGAGGAGCCGGAACCGTTCCAGAAGATTGGTCCAAGTATGAGCTATTACACAGCTTCAAATGTGAAAGAGAAAGCACAAGGGTTTCCAATTTGGCGTTAGCTGGAGTACCTCTAGGAAAACCAGAAAGCATTGTGTTACACAGAGGCTTGGGGACCTTAGGGGTGCTGAAAGATACGTTTAGGTTCAAATGAACACCAAACAGCAACAGCCCTGGCCCTAAGAAATGCAGCTTTGTGATGTTTTCTGCTCAAGAGCTCGGTAAAGAGAAGAAGAGAGTGGTTCAGGAGAAAAGCAAGCTGGCAGTGATTAGAGAGGGTCTTAAGATGTATTGACAGAGTTAGCAGGTGATTGCATTCACACTGCCTTTGTGGTGGGTTCATGAAACAAAGAGAGGACCAGACTTTGCCAAAGCATTTCTCTGAATTCTCCATTTTGGAAACAATTGATTAACCCTGGATTTTCCTTTGGCTTGCAGCGTGCTGTCAGTTTTGTACTTCCCAGCACTGGCAGGAGCAGGAGGTGTCAGTATGTGATTACACTACTTCATTATTTCAAGTACTCCCAAAGCAGGAATTAGCACAGCTATTGCAGAAGCGTCCCTCCTCCTGCAAGAGAAATCTACAATGCCAATATGAAAGTTCTGTAATTAAGATTTAAACTTCACAACTTGTTTCCTAGTTGGACTGTTCCTGTTGTCCACACATCACAGAGTGGCTGTAACCAGAAGACAGAACTGTGTTATCTGTAATATAGACTTCAGAAATGGATCCCCTCTTTGTTTTGCACATTCACTTGCTGTAATTTTGGGATAATCTCCTGTAGCGTTCAGTTCTACTGGACGTTTTGTGCACAGTCTGTCACTCTGGACACTGACTTTAACTGTTTTTTTTGTTGGGGAAAAGGATGTGTGAATTACAAAGCAGATAAGTTCCAAGTGCATGAGGAATATGCTCTAGTTTTTGTCACCTGACCAGTTTCTATGTAAAAAGTTAGGAAATCGGTGATTGTGTGAAAGGGTGCTGTACTGCTTTCTGATCTTGTATTTGTTTCATCTTCACAGAAACTGGCAATTACACCTGTGAATTCTGTGGCAAGCAGTACAAATACTACACTCCCTACCAAGAACACGTGGCACTGCATGCACCTATTAGTGAGTATCCCACTGGAGATTTACTTCATTACAGACTGTGATTTACAGTGGTTGGTGGTAAACACGAGGGTTGCAGGAAAGAGTATCATTCTTGTAGATCCTTCCCCTGGACCTGTGGGATTGCAGCTGGCAGGATGTAGATCATGTGCTGACCAGGGCACTGTAAAGCTGAGCTGGAATCTGTTCTCATAGGGGCACCATTACTGTTAGATCTGTAATGTTACTGAACTTTTACCAAAGTCCATGCAATTCTACGTATGTTCCTTGGGGGTTTGATATTTTATTTTCTTGTTTAACTGAAGTAATGCACAAAATTTTTAGACTCCCCTAAATAATAATTGAACATACATGCCAGGGAAGGAGCATCTTTCTTACGAGCTTCTGAGAAATTATTTCAGACAGCGAGTTAAAACTGGTTTTCAAAATCATGTAAATTACCTTGGCAGCTTGCTACTAAATCACAGGCAATAAAATATTTATTTCAGGGAGCTCGGGAAAAGGCAGTTCTCAGCATACTACACGACACTACGATCTGCACTCTGGAGGGACACTACGATCTGCACTCCCCAGACAAAGGGGGGGGTTTAATGAGCAATTAAGTATAATTCAGTGCAAAATTCTAGTAAAATAGTTAGGAGAAATTCTTGCTACATGCTGATTTTGGATGCTCTAAAAGTATGCAGAGAAGTTCTTTACACCTGAACTCCATGCTTCTTTCATAGCATTGCCCTGTGTTTTGTTGCAATTTTAATGCTGTGAGCCAACATGGTTGCTCTTCGCCCCTGTCCATCTGGTTGCCAGCATTTTGGCTGATGATGAGGATGGATGAGCTGAGCTCGTTAGCTTGGTGGGTTTCTTTAGCTGCTCATCTGCAGCCGGCAGAGGGAGCGCACACTCCTCCCTTACCAAATTCAACTTTAGTTAGGTTTTTCAGTTACTATAATAAGGCAGCTTTGGTTTTAGACATACACAGAAATAAATTGGAAACATAGTCCCCAAACTGTCACTTTTAAGGTGAGTCAAGGCTTGGTGGCTCTTGACAGCTCCCATGCAGGTTCTCTGAAGCATGGAGATGGACCAAGGTGTAGGGCATAAAATAACCTCTACCGCCATCATCACAAAGTTAGTCTTGTTATCGCCCATTGGCCTGAAGGAACTAACCCACTGCTTATGATTGCACACATAACAGTTATTCCTAAACAACCCTGCACTCCCAAACTCCACCTCTTAATTCAGGTGTTTTCAAGTCCTCAGAAAAGCTGTTGGTCGTGATCAGCCATAGATCAATCTCCTAGTATAGATGGACCCTCAAACACCAAGGCTTTGGTGTCTCTAGTCCACCCCTGTACAGATAGCTAAGGAGCAGTATGCTGCAGGGACTGTGCCTTGAATCTCTGCTCAGCAACAGCAGATTCTTGTCTTGCCAGTACTTCCCATTGCAAGGGGGTTTGTCACTATGGATATCTCTCCACCCTCCCAACCACCTGTAGTAATAGACTGCAGCTGCTGGTTCCAGTCTAGGCTCTCCACCATAGAAGAAAAACATAACTGTTCTTCTCTCAGAGGTATTTGTCTGAAGTGGGCCCTGCAGGTCTGACTGCAGGCATGAATGCTCCACACAGATACTGCCCTTCTCCCCGTGCAGAGTGCAGCTACAGAGTCCTGATGCCCACTTTTTGAGTAGTGGACTCTAGTTTTGGAGGAGGAGGCACATTCTTTTGAATACTGGGGTTGAAGCCATTCTTGGACCATGGTTTCTGCAGTAACCTTTGTGAAAGCAAAAGAAGCTGCCCCTGCTGCAGACTAGACCAGCAATCGCTGAGATGTGCAGATGGGTTTCCAGTCCTTTCAGCAAATATCTTTAACTATGAGAACACTTAAAATCAGATCAGGATAATATTTTCATGAGGTTTAATCCCTTCCCCATAAACTTTTCTTTTTCCTTTAACATTTTTTTTATTCTCCTAGTTCCCATGACCAGTAAAATTTATGATTTACAGTGACAAACCACTAACCCTGATGAGCATACAGGAGAGGGCATAATTAGCTCTCAAGGCAAGCTGGCCAGTACATCCTCCCACCTTTCTACTGCTCAGACTCTGCTCTTCGCATAAACCAAGGTCCTGTGAGGTAGCTGTAAACACATGAGTTTTGAAAAGCACAACTGGCTTTTCTTGGGCCCTAGCAGTCAGAAGTAGTAAAGCTGAGACTGTGTCTTTACCCTGGTCTTGTTCTCTGGTTATAAGGCAAATGCTGAAAAATTAGCCATAGTGGGAGTGGGTAAGGAAAATACTTCAGCATTTTCAATTCAACTTTCTGGGTCTCTCTGCTTGAGTGTCAACTTCCCTTCCGGAGCCTGTCTTTCTGGTTTTCTGTGATAACGGATAAAAATTCATTGAAAATGGGCTAAAACAAGGACTCGTATCCTGCAGGGTCAATCGGACCTTGCAGGATAATTTTTGGTCAGTGCTGCTGGATACCTGCTGTCTGGAAAAGAACTCTGCTGTGGGGTTCCCTGGAATTGTTAATGCCAAATGTCTTCTTCAAAAGTTCCGTTTTGTTAGCAAGGAGTAGGGGCTTTTTCATATGCTTAGAACTGGGCTATTGCTCTTTTAAAATACATATTCTTATGTTGTTTCTGTCAGCCTATTCACTCTTTCTAAGAAGGGTGCCAGAGGCTGTTTCCAAAAAAAGTGGATTGTAGGCACATTCATTGTCCCAGTTTTAGAAATGTCTCTGAGTGGAGGTGCACAGGCGGAGGGTTCAGAGATTTCTTTCTGTCCTCCTCCAGACTCTGCCTGCTCTGTAAGATGGAACTGATTTAACCACATCTGCAGGTGGCGGGGCTGTTGTGATTGGTCTTAGACGGTGTGTTTACAGTGCAGAGAAAACCTAGTGCATTTGGGATGTGGACTGGCTAGAAAAGTCACCAAGAATGGATTTTAGCTTGGTAAGTCCAGGCTCAGGAGTGTGCACTCACTGAATCCTCTTCTGGTAACTGCAGATAAGACTGCAGACTCCCTGGTCAGGGAAGTATGTGGTGAGAGCACTAAAATCTGCACAGCTATCCATGTCTGTTGCTTCCGGGATGAAAATCTAAAGTGGTGTCAGGGCCCTGAGTGTACTAAGAGATCTTAATGGCCCTGACCAGCCTCACATGGGGCCTGTGCCCACATTCAGACTCCCTATTTCAGCTCAACTCTGGACCATCAGTCCCTGCCTGAGCTACACTGTAGGATGTTGATCTCCATCTCAGTTGTAGACGTACCCATGCCTGGCCGTGGATCCCATCATTCTGTACCCCAACCCGTAGACTGACTTCACAGCTTGATGTCTCATCACTCTGGACCTCCCTGAGGATCACTGGTATGTGTCTGGCCGTGGTTATCGTCACCAGAGCTGATCCTGCCACTGACCTGTGGCTTGACTTGCCAGCTTGACCATGGACCTGTCTCATAGCCATGAGCTTCCTGATGATCTGGACTCCTGGTTGAACCTGGCTGTCATCTCTGGTCCTGCCTTGCTCACCTCTTTCAGGGACTGTGGGATGGGCCGTGGCTGTCGAAGACCCTGCCCTGCCAGCCCCGTGATCATACTTGGCTCTATAGGGAACAGACAGACCTACATCCACCCTGACACCTGAGATGCTCAAGGAAGTTCATCAAGCCTCTCTGCTCAATTACTTGTCTTATCATGACAGACACTGGATTCAATTTGTTCATCAAAAGTGCTTAAATGCAACGTTTCTTAAAAGCAGCTGCCATCATGGCTTTTTCTCTTAGGTAAAGGGGTCATTTTTGGTAGCATGTGTAGTTTCCACACAGATCCAAATAAAAACCGAATCCAGATTCCAGTTGGATGGCGTGTCTTTGCTTCCTCCATCGCAGTGAGTGAAAACTGTGAGTTCAGATGTTTTTCCCACTCACTGATCCCACAGTACCTTAGCAACAGGCTCCACTGGCAATATTTGTTTGTATGTATAAAGCAGCATGTTAAGAATTTGATAGGTTTTAGCACAGGGTTTTACCTGTGGAAAGACCTGTTTCCAATAGCAGAGGTTTCCACCCAGCATACTGAATTTCAGGCCATTGTTAAGGAATCACTTTCCATCGTATTCATTAAAGATAGGTTTTTCTCCAGAGGTGATGATATAATTCCATCTGAACCATCCGAATGGTTCCTTACCCATCCTTACAAGATCTTTCTAAAAAAATGCGATGCACAGATTATTAGCCAAAATTTTTACCTGGCAAAAGCAAAGTTGCTGAGATAATCTGATCTCTTTTCTGTTATGGTGGTGCATCGTCGTAGTGTGTGGATTTCTGTGTCTTTCGAGGAGACATGTTGAAATGTCTGCCAGATTTTCTGCTTACTGCCATGGCTTGCCATTCGCAGGGCTTGAAGGTCTTACCAAAGACAGGAAAGCCAGGAAGGACCACTGTAATCTCTGGACTGACCAGAGTAATACATAGTGTAGGATTGCCTTGATTTAGTTGCTCGCATGGTGTTTTAGAGAGACATCTAATCTTGCTGTTAAAAGTGGCAGAAAATACAGCAACTTCTTAAGGTAATTATTTTGATTAATTATTACCATCACTAAATTAAGACTAAAAATACCCAACTGTAGCTTTCAGACACTGGATCCTATTTATAACTTTGTCTGCCAGGTGAAGGAGGACTAACTTACTAAATTTCTGTCCTTTCTAGACCTTTATATAGCCTGCTGACAAGTCACTTCATAGTGACTAACCTCCCAGTTAAGCCAAAGGAGTGACTTGATGTTTCCATTGTAAGATGTGCTCTTCTTGTCCTTTATTTATCTTCTTGCCTTCTCATCTGAATAGTCTCAAGACTGTTAACCACCTTTGTGAAGGGCATGCACCAGCACTGGGTCTAGTGAAGGAACTAAGAGCTAACATTGGCTTCCTGATCCCCTTTGAAGGTGCCCTGATTGCATACCCAAAGAGTACCTCAGTCTTTTTAGCTACATCATCTCTCTGGGAGCTCCTCTACAGCCACCATGACCGAGCATGGCAATGAACAAGCTCTTTTTCCTGCTGCCAAGGCGAAGCCCCCCATCTTTTAAGTATCACCTGTATCATCTGTATTCTTTAGCACATTCTGTGCGGCTGTAGCATGGTGCATTCAGTTTACCAAGTGACTGGAGATCATTCAGTGAGACTTACCCACTACATTAGTCCTCTCCTGCCTTCCCTTTTCCAGTATCTCATCTTCAGCTGGGCCATATCTTAGATGGTTTCTGAGAAAGCTTAAAAAACTTCATAGCAGCAGTTACGGGATCATCTGTCCACACTGCACGCTCCAGTCTTGCTGTCTAGCTGCAGATTTTGAGGTGGGAGGGTTTTGTAACCATTCAGCTACTCAATATTTTCATTTTTGGAAATATCTTGAACTTGGCCTTTTCATCAGCCTGAGGCAGTGAGTTCCACCTTCAGGATGACTTTTCAGGAGCTGGACAGAGGAGTTGCATGATCATCTCTACCTGTGTTGCTTAGTCTTCAGAGGGAATTTGTCATCTGATGAATTAAAGACTAAAACTTTTTTTTTCAATGAATTATTAGCATCCTCCAGACTGCTAAAACTAATATTCTTCTGTCTGTCCTACCTTGCTGGCTCAAACTCTGTCTCTGCCCAGTGTCAGATGGAGCAGCCTTCTCTCTGGGGTCTGAATTTGAAGACATACTATTTGTTTAAGTTGGGAGGAAAAAGAAGTAATTTTAGAGGTCTTCATAGCATTGAGACTTTTTTCTTCAGATCTTGGAGAGCAGTATCTGGACTGCAGAGGATTTGCAATGATGCTCTTTGTTTCTGACACCAAATAGTTGGCTGATTGCTACTTCTTTTGGTATGGATGGGGACTAAAGCAACAATTGGTGGGAATGGGCCTCGTGGGAAACTAAATGACACATAAGCAGGAAATTGTTGTATCTGACTACATTTTTGCTGGCAGTTTGGCAGCAACTAGAGGAGGATTATCCATGGAGGTTGGAAGGAAGTATAGGAAGCAAAAGCAAGCCTCCTGCCTATTCAGCTGGCCAGAAACCAAGCAGAGGAGAAGTATCTTGACCTAAACTATGAGAAAACCTAGTGCAGAATCTCCTGCAGAAGCAGACTAATGTTTACAGGAAATGTCATCTTGGATCTGTGTATCAGATCAAGTGAAACAAAAAAAAAATATGTTTCCTTTGAGTATCTTTTTGCAAACCACTTTGAATATACACATCCTCACTCTCCTGTGCTCCTGACAGCTGGCAGGGAAGTTGAGAGCAGTTCACATTTGTTGAGGTGTATAATGTCCATGGGATTTTGGAAATGAGCATCCAGTCCCACTCTGGGTGACTTTTCTCCTCACCTGTTTCAGAGTGAGGCTGTTGTCCTGCCATGGCAGTCCATGACAGAGAACTACTCAGTGTGGATAAGTATTTCTGAATTATACTGTGTAGGATGAACAAGTGCTAATGTTGTCCATCCAACTTTAGGCATCCTAAAATATCACTCTATAGAAATTACTGGTAGTGAGCTTGAGCTGTGGGTTATGTGAACCTTGTTTCTTAGTGATCCTCCATGGCAGATGGTTGGAGTGGGACTTGGGCTTCAGGAACCGTATCCAAATTCCCATGAAAGAAGCCACTGAGGAATGAAAGGGATTGTTAGTTTTTTTCTCCATTTTTGTAATTGTTTTTTTTTAATCCATGTAACCTAGACAAAGGGCTGTCCTCCCGAAGGTTTTTCATATGACTTTTGGCATTGAAAATTTCTGGTGATCCTCACTGTGCATTGCAGAGACCAAAATGTAGATACATTCAAAGAGCATATCCCAGTAACACTCAGAATTTCTCCACATGTCACCAGTACTTATCTGGAGATGGGGGCCAGAAGGCCTTTCCTGACTTGCAGCGTGAGAACTCTGCCTCCTAATTCCCTTCCTTTAGCAACAGACTCCTTTTCGTTGTATTTGATTAATGAGACAAGGAATGTAGCTGGAGATCTCTAGGATTTATGCAAAGCTTGAGTAACCAAAGATGTAACCGTCTCCCTATTCAGAGCTCTGAGTATCACATTAGAAACCTGCTCTCAAAATTCAAACTCTTACATACAGAGAAATGGAGGTCAGAGATGCAGGTACACCCAGCCAGGTTGTGGCAATCAAATAGTGCTCTTGGATGG
>NW_009599547.1:7271-28527 GCF_000690535.1 Cariama cristata | reverse complement strand
CTGGATGAGGAATGGGTTGGTCATGTGGCAGTTAAAGGTGTGGAAGGGAACTAACAGGCTTCAAGATCTGTCCCCTTGGGTGAGTGGGGAAAACAGTTTTGTTACATGGGATTGGTGGATCCACAGTTGCTGCAGGTCCCCATGCAAGGGATTCATGAGCATGGCTGTTAGAAAGCAACCCTCCCAGAAGGCACACGATCTGGGAGCTGACTGACTGTCCAGGCACTAGTTCTGAGTGTTCATATCCAGAGTTCTCTCGATCTCCACTCTTCGTGGCAGTGAAGACACAGGCGAGCCAATCCAGCAAAAAAACACCGGCTTCAATAAACCGATGTTCTGCCCTCCTGCACCGCACCCCTTCCGGTGTCGCACCGGCATCCCAATCCCAGATGTTCCGCGCTCCAAATTCTGGATCCCCAGGAAGCAAGGCCATCACAGGTACCAATTGCCTTTCTACCATCAACTTTCTTAACTGCTTAGTGTCCAATCCTTCCCTGGGTTGGCTTTTGACCCTTCCTGGACTCAGTCTGTTCCATCCATGACTGTCGCAGAAAAGCTACTCCCAGAAGCAGTTGAGGGGATTAGATCCTTTGGCACGTTCTAAATAAAAATTTACATCAGCAATAGGTCTTTATAACCTCTTTATAACCAGTGACAAGCTGGGTTTTTTTAAGCATCATGCTAACCACGAGGTACAAAAGACCCTGTTTCAAATCCTGGTGTCACAAACTGAGGAGAGCTTCCTGACAAGGACTGATGTCATGGCTTGTCAGGTATGGGGATTTTTATTTGGTTTTCAGCTTTGTTTGGCATTTAGTGTTTGTTTCCCCTCAAAGCGGTATTTTCAGGGCTAGGCCTGTGCCTGAGGAAGTGAAATGGCATACGGGTGTTTTCATAGCACTCCACTCCCAACGGGAACCACCAAGATCTAAGCTGGGCTGCAGCAGCAAAATTAATGGTACAGAACCATTAAAGACATGTTAGAAGACTCAAGATTAATCCTGCTATAGTCTCTGTTTCCTCCTTCCAAAGAAGATTAAACCTTAAAAAAAAAAGAAAGGATAAAAAAAAAAGGCAAAGAGCATTGAAAAAATAACTATTAATAAATAGGATGTGAGACATAGCGTTCATATGTCCAGGCAGTTGGGAAGCACTCTCTTAAATCCGTGGGATTGATAGGTTACATATTCCATCTCAGTAGAGAAGACAGGCTGGTTAATCAGCTGGTGTTTAAACGCCCCTGCAATGTCTGGCATGGAGAGATGCCAGGTAACAGAGGTGGCTGCGGTGGGAGAGGCCACAGGATGCTGAGCAAGGATGCTTTTTGTTACATAACACATGCATCAGCAGCTACCAGATATTGCAGTGAGTGACCTGTCTTCTTACAGCTTGTGAGTCCTGAGCTTCCATATTATTATTGCACCTCTTAAAATTTGTGTGATTTTATTACTAATTTGAGATCCCTCCAGTTCAACCAAGTTAGGAGTTAAAGCTGAGGAACCTTTTTCAGTATTTACGTAAACTGACAACAACTTCTTCCAGTTTCATGTCTCACAAAAGTGGAAAAACTGGGAGCCTTCCTGGGTCAGAGGTCAGATTCATCTGAGCAGTAACTGGGAGATGTTTTTTGTAAAGGCACTTTTTCCCCTCACTTCCCTAATCAAAAAGTGTATCAGTACATTGGGTAAAAAGTTTGAGCTGTTCTCTTCCTCTATAGAGGAAGGAATCGCATGATACTTGAGCCTGGTAGATTGATAGTCAAGAAACTAATATTAGTCTGGGCATCCTACCCTCTCTATCTGGTGGCGTCATTTCCGTGGTGTCTTTCGAGGCAGTGTCTTTGTACAAATGCAATCTGAACAACTTCTTGAATTTCTGGTACAGATGCATTGACCGTAACACCTGTCAGGAAGACAGTCTCCAGAAGGGATGCCTTCCGAGTGCTGCGGTTAGAGATGTTCCACATGGGCCTGGATAATACCAGAGATGGTGGAGTACCACTCCACAGACAGTGTTTGCACAGACACTTAGTAGAGTGACACTTACTTTGTCTATACAGATGATTTTGCTTTGCATGCGAAAGGTTCAGGTATGAGTTGAGAGAGAGAGAGACAACTTGTATCAACTGCCCTCCCCTGTGTGGGAAGGACACAGCAAGACCAAGGAGATGCATTAAACCAGTTTTTTCTTATCGCCAGACTTGGCAACAAAAGAAGAAATGATAGGGGATAAAGACAAAACTACCATGCGAATTTTTTCTAAACATTTTTGGAGACCTCCAACTCACTTCCACTTGTGACATAAGCCAGGATTTGAACCTGGGTCTCTTGACGGGGTCGGGGGGTAGGTTGGCCTAATCCATTTTGTCATGGTCTCTTTTTCCCATCGTGCCATCCGATTTTCTAGTTACTTAAGGCCTCTCCTTCCTATTATTTACCTGTCAAGGAGGGTGGACTAGATAATATCTCCAGTTCCTTTTCAGCCCTCTTTTATGTGATTCTGTTTTAAGTGACTTGATTACTGAGTTTTCCTGCTCTCCTGCATTTTAGAAAGAGTCAGGAATGTAGTAGATTGAGAATCTGAGAAGCCTGCTCTGAACTCGGAAGGGTCCAGTAAGGCTTGACCGTACCAAAATTCATGGGCTGGGAGCTTCATGCAGTTCAGTCTTTTACAACCACATCAGCCCATGTATCTGAGCCACACTTCAGCATGGGGAGGCTGTGAGGCTCCAGGGAGCTGGGGCCTCTTTGTGAAAGGCATGACAGCAGCTCTGACCACTCCAGTGATCTGCAGAAATATGTAATGAAATAATGTTCTGATATCAATTTTCAACAGTCCCTGTCACTCCTGAATGAAAGGCTTCTGTCCCCCAGCTCCCTTCCTGTACAATTTGAATGCTCCTGAGCCCAGCAGAGCCTTGCTAAGCCGACTCAGATGAAGCCACAGGGTGACAGTGGACTCCATGAATGAGTCCACCTATAGGAAGAGTCTATATAGCATAGACCATACACATTAGTTTGGCCAATTCACCTTTCATTTAATAATTTCTAGTTTATCCTTTGAGTCACTACAGTAGATACTTTTGCCCAGATACTGCAGACCTAGTTGAAGTGAGACGAGACCTCACACTATTTGTACTGTTGAACTTGGGCTAAGGAAAAGCAGCTTGAGAAGGATGGGAGGCACCTCAGCTGTGCCCTGCAGTGACGTTTCAGGACACTGCAGCTACTACCAGGGTCAGGAACCACCTCTGCACACTGGAGGAGTTCTCCCATTAGAGTTACTGGGAAATTGCCCTGTGCTGTTGCTCAAGTGTGCGAAGCAAGTGAACTGCCAAGAGAGCTGGCTGGCAACGCACTGCAGAGGAGCAGGGCCTGCCTGCTTGGCCTCAGGGAGGGCTGCGGTAGCGAGTTCACTGTTGGAAAGCACAGAGAGCCAGAGGATCCACTGTAGCTTTTCCAGACATCGTGGGCAGGCGCTGAGACTGCCCTGCAGTCCTTCACTTGGAACGTTTGAGGGAGGGTGTTTAGGAAGGGAATGCAGATTACTGGGAAGCACTGGGAGAGCTGGCATAGTGCTTCTGTAGGTGACATGTTGTGATGAGGATGCAAGTTCAATCCGCAGACCTGGTCACCTGTGCCAGAGGCTTTAAGGGCTGCTTATTACCTTAAGGAAGAGTAAGATAAGGGTTGGGTTTTTTTGCAGGGGAGGAAACTATGACCCTTCTGGTTCAGTCAGGACTGATGTTCATGGGCTCCCTAAGAGCCGATCCAGGCCACCTCAGCCAGAAGGCATTCAGGAAAAATATCTACCTGTTATCCCTCCAGTGAATCTGGCCCATTTGCCTCCAAAAAGAGGTATATAACCTTTCTGCTGTATTCAGGGTATGTGATCATGTGGCACAGGAGCATGTTGTCTTCCCTCCTGTCTGTGTGGTTCTGCGTCCAGTGTTGACCAGTCACCATCCCTGCTTTGTTCTCCACCCAGCAGAATTTTTTAGGAGAGTGGAAGGCAAAGCGCAAAACAACTTTGAAGAAACAAACAGCAATTCTCAGAACTCCAGCGGTAAGTGTGTTCACTCCCTCCTGCTGTTGCTTACCACGTCCCTCTCCAGAGCAGGATTCAGCTGTGATCGGTGAATGTTTATATATTTGGGGTACCTTCCTTTAGCTTGTGGGCAACTGACCTTCCTGGGGTAGTGCCCTCTTCTCAGTCTTCCTCAGGTTCCTGGCACTTCGGGCCTGTAAAAAAGGTGATCTGGGGATCCAGCTGTCAAGGTCCAGGTACTTTAGCATAGATTTTTCAGTGGAGAGCAAAGATGTAGAGAAAGGGGAATATGGATGGAGATAAAGCAGTACTCGTTCTTTGTCTGTGCATCAGTGAAGTCCCTGTGAAGCAAAGCCATCTGCAACAAGCAAGAGAAGTTTGAGGACTATGAATAGAACAGCGGTTTGCATATTACAGTGATGCTAAATGTGGCAGTATATTTACACGTCACTGTGACCAGAGTCCGGCTGTTCATGAGTTCACTACATGGAGGTCAGAGCATACCATGTGTGTAGATGTGGGACCAAAATGCATGTCCTAGAAGGAATTAAAATTTACTCCACTTCTGGAATTCCCTTTGAGTTTTAAATCCAAGTGGTAGTAAACTAAACATAACCAGTGGCCTAGACAATTTTGTTGAGGTACACTGTTTATAAAGTTTTCTTTACAAGATTTTTATCCTGCTAGTGTATCCCCCTGCTTTCAAGTGGGACACTGCCATTCTCTTATGCTCCCTAATTGGAGCATAACAAACAGACCAAATGAAACGTAATTTCGGCATCTTCATGCAGAGATAAATAGCATACCAGCAAAAAAGACTAGCCTCCCTCCGGTCCCCATTCAAGAGTACCAAAACATGTGGTGTTCACAGTGCCGCTAGCTGGAATGGACAGGTAAGGGAAAGGATTTCTCCCTGTACCAGGTTACACAGCATCTGTTGGGGGGAGTTATGTTTGCCTCTGAAGCAAATAAGGGGCTTTCTTGAACCATGTTGAAAAGGGATGGAGTGGTGTTGGAAAACCCACGTGCGGTAGCAGAGTGGGTGGTAGTGAATGGGAAAAAAGTTGTTTGTTACTAAAATACTGCATATTATGTTTTGGGGAACAATCCTGTACTAATCCAAGCATTCACCACAATTACAGCTGTTCATTCGGGGACAGAAAAACCTAAAGAAAAGAGGTGTAAGCAGAACCCATCAGGTGAGCTTGTCTCTGTGTTTCAGGCCCTTGTACTCTTTAGTCCTGTTCCACTTGGGTAGCAGCAGTCAGGAGTCCTTAGGGGCTGGCCAAGTCTTGTCTTCAGTCAGCCCAACCAGGCTGTTAGACATGACACAAGACAGCGTAGTTCACTGACTGCCAAGAGTGACTAGCCTGACTTGCTGCTCTGAACGTGGCCACTTGCCTCTCAGCAGGTCTGTTCCTCATGTCTTATCTTCTGTGGGCAGTATGAGTGGTTTGTCTGAAGGGTTTCAAAGCCTTTAAGTGCACATCTTTAAATGCCAATATACCATTTGGGTTCCTGACTCCTCTGGGACCCTTTGAAAGCAGCAGCCATAGATTGTTCCTTTTTTATTCCTGTCCAGCCCTGTATAGCCTACAGAGGAAGGACAGAATTAGCTTCCTTCATATCAGACAGCTTGTCCCTAAAGCCAAGAAAGCTGCATTGTAGAACCTTCTGGCTGCAAACCTCCACTTGATAAGTTTTGCAGGAAGGGAAATGAACCTGTACTATGGGAGGGGGTCCAGGAACCACTGACAAGAAGCACACACAAAGAAAGAGTGGCTGTATTGAATAGTCCAAGACTTCAGTTCTGTCTGAACTGCTATTAAATACTGACCCATTGTTGCTGTGACACATCTCACAGATTCTCCCTGCCATCTCCTTATACCAGCTCACATCACACTCATCCTTCTGAATCTGTTTCTATCTGAACTGCAACATCTAAAGCACATGAGTAAAAACTCACAGTAAAAATCAAAAGAAAGCCAGAAATTCTTACAATTTGAGTAGTGAGTTTCATACGATTTGCTCATCTTATTTCATTGTAAGAAGTGTTTCTGTCTGCACCACATGTATTGTCAGTTTATTTTAGTGGCTTAGTCTAGGGCCTGGCAGGCTGCAGGGGAGTTGCAAGGTACTCACCTGAACTTTTGTTTGAACCAGGAAACCTGAGGAACTCGAATGAGCTGCTCAGGACTTGTTTGAGGGAAGTTGGGCTCTGGTTGGAAGCAGTTCTTTTCTGCATTAAGCAGATGACACACTCCTCAAAGCCAGACTGGTGCATGGGGATGTATAAACTTCTTCCCTTTTCCCCTTCCCTTATCTATCGCGCATCCTCTTTTCTTCCCCAGCCCCGTTTTCCCCCCTTGCCTCCAGCTTTGTGCTCCTTCCTATGTGTCCCATTTGGTGCTCTTTTCCAGCTCTTGCACCAAGCCATGTCTTCTCTTTTATTTCTTCATGTTCTCAGGAGTCAGTCTAAATGTTCTCATTGATAGCAACCTGAGTGAGCATCACCATGTCACACTATGAATGGCACTGGTGATTAGAGAGGCCGTGGAAAGCTCTGCAGGCATCTGCGTGCTTGGGTGTCCAAGCAGAGCTCTCAGTAACTTCGTTTTTGAAGAACTGACATGTCCTTACCTCCCCATTTCCCTTCTTTCCATGGCTCTATTGCAGTAAGTGGGACAAACGCTCTGTGGTTCAGTGTTCACATGTGTGACGTGAACTCCTGGGAGTGATTCTGGCATTATTGGCTTGTCCTCTCTTGTGCTCCAGCCAGCAGATTTTGCACAGGCAGGGAAGCAGCTGGTGATAATGTGGTTGAGAATGACAGAAGGTCGGACACTTCCGTCCTCCCCACTCCCATCTGCTGCTTATCACCAAACTCCTGCTGCTGTAAAGAATAGTCTTCAGGTTTGGGAGGTAAATGTAGGTCCCAGTTGAGCAGCCTGAGAGCTGTGTGGCTTGGCCTTGTTAAATGCTTGATTCCCTGTACCACTTGCTCTTTGTGGATGTGAGTTTTGTGTCACAGGCTCAGTTACAATGATGTCAAACAGAGCGGCAGTATTTTTTTAGGCCACCCAGCCGGGTACGTTATGATCTTTCCCTGTGTCACCATCCTGACTTGCAGTGCCACAGACCACTTTGTGTCTGGAGTGAGGAGGAAGACAAACAGAGCAGGAAATTGAGCGACTAGAGCCACCTAAAATAGACTTGGATGTAATGCTGTAGGGAGCTCTACGTGGGATTAAGACAACTAGAATGGAAAATGTTGGATTTCAGATATCTCTTCCCTATGCAGAATGCCAGTCCTTGTCATAGTGAATGCAGGTAGCTGGTATCCTTATCTGAGTAGCCTGGTGTCTTACTGCCCATTAAACAGCAGCTCTGCATGGCAAGCATTACTTTGTGGCTGCGTTTGAGTCCCATCTACTAGCAGGTCTGTCTCCCAGCAGGGCATGATGGAGCCACAGAGTAGATGGAGAAGGACTGTTTAGCTGCCATCCACATCATGAGTGGGAGAATGTCCTTTCTATTAATGGGAAAGAATCTCCACAGCCCCTTAAACTTGCTTTTTAATGAAACTTGAAAGTTTCACAGTACTTTAAAAATAGTATCTGCTGAAATGTACAGATTGCTTCCTTGTGCCACCTCTGGAGCACAGGCAGCCAGCACAGAGGTCCCAAGTTGCATGAAGCTCATGATTATTCACTGCTGAACTAAGCAAGATCCAGAAAACAATGACATGACCTGATCCTGAAAGGTGGAATTGGCTCATTACGATGTGTAAGCTGTTCTTCATCTAAGATGCTGTAAAGCTGCTTTCAAGAAAACACTTCTTGGTGGTGGTGATTTTGCTGAGTCGTGACATGTGTGGGGTTTTTTGTACTAAATTCTCAAGAAGCCAAACAATATTTGATGGCCAGTTTATGAAATACTCTTCTTGGAAAAACTAGTGATCATCAGCCTCAGCATGGGAAGGAAGAAGCCCCAGAAAGGGGCAAATATGTGTATTATGTTCAATAGTGAAGGATTGCTGCCTTCCTCTTCCACTGTGTGCAGCTGGAGTGGGTAGAGCGGTGTTTGACTGGGAGTCTGCAGACTTGGCCCTGCAGTGATCTAGTGTGTAACCACACATGTTACTTCCCAAGCTTTTGGATCTCTCCATTGTCTCAATTTTTGTCTGACTTTGGAAAGCCTCAGGGGAAACTAACTTAGTGTTTACAGCATAATCCAGCCTTGATCTATTGTTTCGGACGCTATGGATGACTCCTTAGTAAAATGAAGAATTTGTGGTTACACCACCTGTAGGCCAAGAGGGATGAAGGCAATTGTGAGACTTTGAGAAGGAAAAAAAAAAAAAGGGCAAAAAGAAAAAAAACTTTAGTTTAGATACCTTGAAATACATTTAAATTCACAGTATTTGTTGATGTCTAAACTTGCTAGACATTATGAATGTGAAAGAGACAACATTAAAATTATGTAGGGAATTGGGAAATATTTTTAACTTTCAGAGTTGATTTAAGCTGTATAAATATGTCTCAATTTAATCTGCTGCATTAGGTAACTATTACTGTCATAAGTTCCAGTGGAACAAATTTTAGCATTTACAGTTTTTAAAATGTCAGTGCTCTTCATTCATATTCACACAGGGAAACTTTTCTTTCCAGCAGTATTTATTTCAGATGGGGTAGAAGGGCAAGGGAAATACCTGCTTTTGAATCAGTTCACGCCAAGCTGAGGTGAGATTGAGACCAGAAAAAAGTTAATTTCCTACTTTCAATTTAGAAGTAAAATTTTTTGGAAAAGACCGAGAAGTGCCAGTTCTCAAAATTTAAAGGACATAGGACCAAATTTTAAACATGAGCTTAGTGGGATTTTCAGAAATGACAGACATGTTAGTCTGCCATTTCCTGATCCTACATGCTGTACTTCTTTTTAGTAAATCAGTTCTAAGTGCAAAACATTTTTCTGTACTGCACTTTATTTTCCTATGTATGCAGCACACTTAAGATAGTTATATTTATCTAGTGAAATATCTATAAGAAGCACCCTACAATATATTATAGTTCCTAATTCACATCCAGTTGTAGCATGGAACTATTTTAAGAAGAACGATAATTGGAAATGTCTCATTCACCACTTGCCACATAGAAACAGTATTTTTAGCATGTGTTAAACAGGGTAGTCTCTTAAACAGAAATAGGTAGTGTGTCTTTCTTGCTTAGCAACTGAACAGAACTAACCTTCTGTTTTATGGAAAGCAACAAAAAGGCAGAGTGCAAATCAACGTTAAACTCATGATTTTAAATCTCTTCTGAAGCTTTGTCTGGTGGTGATGGGAGCAGACATGATGTCTGCTTGAGTGCCCTGTGCAACTTCTGTTGTAGTAACAGGAGTTCAGTTTGTACTCTTGCCCTTACAATGCCAGGTCCCCTAGTGCACCTGAATGGAAGGCCAGACTAAGACACTCAGCAGTGGCTACTGCCAAACTTCTGTCCAAAAAAGCTGTTTTGCACTGAAAGTGCAGGTGGTCATGGTGCACATATGGGAGGAGTCAGCTAGGTATGTTTCAAACACTGGGATCTTCCTTCTCTGCTGTTGGCCATACATCCTCTTCTGCGCTTTCTCTGTAGTCCAGTGATCATACAGCCCATCTGGTTGGATTTCTTCTGGGAAGACATGACTTTTAGGCTAGAATTTTTGGTGGGTGAGTGCAACTTTAATGCTTGGGGTATAATAATTCTTGATTATTGATTACAGTCTGATGTTAGCACAGCCAGCTCCCTACGCCTGTGCCTCCTGAGACGCACTCAACTGTCTTACAAGTTATGTCAGATGGATCGAAGCACAAAACACAAATCCCTATTCAGGTGGTTCATCTCTTGGTAAATCTCTTTGTCATCTATTGGTTGGTTTGCGAACAGTACAGGCCTGCTACTGCTGCCTTTCCATTGAGTCGGGAGGTCCAAGCCTGCTAATGACCAAGTTTGAGGAGTGAGGAGGAGGATGGGAGAGTCATTGTTATGTGACCTACAACATTGTTGTAACTAAGCCATACAGAGCACAGGTAATGCTGATGATGGGGCAATACAAATGCACATGCATAGAACTGCATATTTCAAAGCAGCCTAAAAATGATGTGTCCAGGTGAAGGATTACGATCTGAGTGCAGTTCTCACTGTTAAAATAAAAGTAACATAGGGAGAGTCTTCAGTTAAGAAAGTGTTGCTTTGCTCTGTCGCATAAATAAGAGTTGCTGTGTCCACTGAGCATTTGTGTGGAATTGAGGTTTCTGGGAATGAACTGTTTATTTCTGGTGCCACAGTCATTTAAGTTGTTCCAGACTTGTCATGTTGAACAGGCAACTTGTAGACAGGAAGAAAGATATCTGGGTTAAAATAACCACTCAGCAGCAAGTCTCTGTGGGTGATGTCCTGCCAATTGCTCGAGACACCAGGAAGGACATTGAAACAACATATGTGAAAGACATTGAGGCAAGAGTGTGAGCAGTCAGCAAGATTGGAAACAAACAGGCAGTGATACAAGCTGTGGGTTGCAGTCTTCAAGCACAGGTATTATGCTGGGCTGGGACTGGACATGACATGGCCAAAAGAGTCACTGATAGACCAATGTATGGGCAGAAAAACGTGAACTCCTGTTTCAGTTTTGCCTGGAGAATCTATGGAGTGAAAGATAAGCAAATCCCGAGAGCAAGCTGAATTATCATTAATCATTCAAACTATGACACTTCTGTGACTGTTCTCTGAGTAGCTTGCTTTAGTGGAACTGACTGTGCTGAAGCAGGGACATTACAGTGCATGGATAACAAAATGGCCCATAATATAAAGACCAGAAAAATCCCAAAAGTCTTTCTTCACTTAAAATACCATAGTAACAATGTTTAGCAAGTAGCCTGAACTCCTCTTGCGGACTGACAGTGGTTTTCATGTGTATAGGAAGTCAAGCATAGTAAGGAGATTACATTAGCACTTCTGGCTGGAAAGCAGCCAGAGATGATGTTGGGAATTCGTTGTGGTGTATTACGTGGTCTATGCCACTGCAGTGTGCCTCTTCCAGATCAAGTTCACTTCTAGGGGGGACAGTAAAATGTTGGGTTTTGGCCCTTAAAAGCTTACTTTTCTCTGGGGTACTGAAAGAGCCCTTTAAAGCCTGAAGCCATGGAATGGTCCGGTGAGCATCCATGTGTTCACTGAGTAAGTCCAACGCTTCCCGAAGCAGAGGCAGAGAGCACAAACAGTCAAAGAATGGTACCTGGAGGAGCCTGCCCTTTTCAGATGCTCAGTAGGACCAGATCAGGAACCTGTTTCAGTGAAGATCTTCCTCCAGATACGGACCTCATCAGCTCCAAATAGCACTCAGTACAACACTGGGTAATAGAAGTGTGTTAAGTGATCAGCAATGTTCCATATCCAGCTCGTGCCTTCCATGCATACCCTTTCCATAGCACTGTCTATTCATGTCTTTGCCAAGCATCACCCACGCCCTCATCTTCATTCCTTACTGGCTGGCCCTGCCAGCTGAAACCCTCTTCAACAGTTCAGGTCCTCATGATGTTGAAATATTTAGCACGAAGGCTCACTGTGCTTGACCTGTGCAGCTAATGAGTTAAGTTTTCCTTCCAGGCAAACCAGTCCAAGTCTGTCAGCCCTGAGAGCCTCATTCACTGATGCGTCAGTTCATAAATGTGGACTTGGGACCATTCTGTAAATGCACTGAGTGTTTAACACTAATGGTTTCTTCCTCTCTGCAGAGGTTTGACATTAAAGGACCTCACCTGGAAACTGTAGGAAGCTTCACAGGGTCTGAGATGCTGAGTATCACTGCTTCTGCTCCAGTGCACTGTGGGCTGGATGCAGATGCCCCCTGGTTGACCAAAGGCTCATTGAGCTGAGCATCTGAGGTTTCCGTTCCTTCCAGTCACACCTTAAAGAGTGGCAATCAGCAAGGCATGCTCGACAGAAGAAGTGTGTTCTCAGCCTGACGTAACATGCGCTGCTTAGGAACTCTCTCCTTTGGCATAACAACCAGTGAGGCTAAAACACTGTTTTTCCTTCCCACCTTCAGTTTGAGGAAGCTCCACAGTGAATCTGGGAATTTGCATCTAAGGCCCCAAAAAAGCATTTGTGAAGGGTTTCTTGTTCCCTCAGCTTTTTTTCTGCTGGCCCTCCCCACTTGACTGTTTCCATTACTGTGGCATAAGGTGTATGTTAAAATCTCTGGACATTTCAAAATGGGAAGGAAGGATGCAGATTCCTAGCTATGAGAAATTTAGCAAGACACTGAGAAAGAAAATTCACAGCTGGACATGCTGTAATTTCAGTAAATGGAGACCCCCATCCTGCCACGGTTAAATCTGGAAGTGCAGAGTAAGGATAAGGATCAATGAGCAGATAGGCAGAGCTGTGTAGCATGCAGCAAGGTCTCTGCCAGTCTCAATATTTAAATCTCTTTCTTTTTTGCAGAAACCGCAAGTCCCCTGATTTCAAATCCTTTCCCGCTTTTACAAAGTAAGTGTTATGGATGTCTGTGGTGCACAAAGGCAGGGACTTCGACCTTGCATCCGTGCTGGCATGCCCTCTTAGCATTTTTCATGAATAAATGTTTTTTATTACGAATGTAGGTGTCAAAGAACAAAATGCCTCACTTCTGTGGCTCTTGTTTCAGATTTAAATGCAACAGAAATCCTTCATGATGTTTCTGTGCAGTATGTGGCTGCTAGACCATTTAGATTCATTTACAGCCTTCTGGGAGTTAAGTTTTGTGAAATATGCCAGTAATACATGTTCTGAGAGACCAAGGTTTGAAGACTGAAAATGAACCCATGTTTAAGTTACATTTAAGCACAGGAAAACTCGTCTTCATGGCTCAACTCACTAAACACCTTTGCAGGACAATTTCCTTTGGCCTGAGAGCACAGATGAGAAACGGGAGCCCAGGGTGTGGTGGTGAGCAAGCAGGAGGGGAAGGGAAGCAGGTTTGGGATGGACGGATGCAGGTGGTCTCTGCTTGAGATTCTACCCCGTGTCCTTGATGCTTTCACTGGGCATTCTTCCTTTCAACAGCGTCTTCCTTTGCCTTGCAGTGTGTTTGGTTACTGCTTGGCTTGTGTCTGGATTTTTGGGGTGATGCAGTCTGCGCCAACCTCGTAGTCCAGGACTGCTGTCCCTTAGTGTAAGACAGCCCTGAGTGCTGCACCCTGATCACAGCCACGGTGGCAGGGGACACTTGTTCTTTCTCAACTTACAAATCTGAGAAAGAAGTGAGAGCTTTATTCAGAACATGAGAGTTCACATTGGAAGAGAAATTAAATTAGTGGCAACAAATTTAAAAACTGTGATGCATTCAGGACTCCCCTTTTTAAAGCATGCTTTATAGGACCTTTTTACATAGCACTTCTTTTATTGTCTGAGATGGGTGGAAGTGACAGAAGTTCTCTTTTCAAGAAACTTCCACTTATTTTGGCGGGTGATGGTGGTTTTCTGCTGATTCTAATGTATTGTTTCATCGGTTTGTGTCAAACGTATGGGAAGATGCAGTTACACTGGTATTAAAGCCAAAGTCAATGGAAATGTTCAGCAAAAATGCTAAGAAGTTTCCCTTACAGTTCTTCTGCATTTTTTTTTCTGTTGAGAAGAGAGCTGCCTGGGGGTCTGCTCCCTGCACTGCCATCATTTGTTGAGCTGGCTGCTGGGTTTCACTCGTGCACAAGCAGCTCAGCGTGCTTTCTGTTGAAACTTTCTGTTAAAAGCTCTCAACTCATGTTCACTCCTGGCCTCAAACCACGCTCTGCTATTTTCTCTGGCTTAGATGTGGCAATGAGAGTGAACATGGGAATTAGAGTGATTTATTTAACCTAAGCACAAATGCTGTTTTTTCGCTGTCTTGGCTTATACAGCCTGCTGCCTTACTCTGGAGCCTTGTTCACTGGATATATATAAAGCACTAATAAAAATGTCTGATAATAGCCCTGGGGAGAGATGTTTTAAATTGTGCAACCAACTGTGAGTGTTAGTTCTGTGTGGCTCAAGAGACTGAAGAGGCTTCAGCAGCTGCTGGTGCTTTATGTTTCTGTACAGGTGTTTTCGGAGAGTACTTCGGCAACCAGTAAGGGTGACATGATAGCATGCCTTGTTCAGAGTGGAGAGGGACCTGGCTTGCAAAGGATGTTAGTTTTCCTGGGGATGGATGCTTTTGGGGAAAAGGAGTGCTTTGTGCTCAGCAGCCAACACCCAGTGCACCACAGACAAATGTCTCTTCTTTTTGGGGAGGAAAGCTTTTTGGTGCTTGATAGGAGAATGAAATGCCATTGCTTGGGGATGCTGCAATGCTTGAGTTTCAGACAGCTTGCAAGAGGCTGTTAGAAGTGCCCTGGGATGGGTGTTTGCAGTTCCAACGGCATTGCTTGCTTGCAGCGGATTTTCTTATGCTCTCCACTACACAACCCCTCTATGTTGTGGGAAAACTTGGGAATGAGAGTGAGACTCCACTGAGATCAGTTGGCTGTAGAGTAGACCTTTTCTGTGGGCAGACAGGACATGTTCAGAGTGATTTCCTCCTTCCAAGTTTTCAGCTGTTTTGCCTCAGAAGAGCTGTTCAGAGTCACAATACTGGCTCAGCACAGTGCAATCCTCAGTTGCTGGAGAGAGGATAACACTGCTGCTTCAGAAATGGCCAGCTCTGGGTGCTGGGGTCTGCTCCCCTGCATGGCAGGCAGTGGAAGGAGCAGGTAGCACAGTGACAGCTAACACAACTCAAGAGAAAAACCTGCAGGGTCTGTGCCACGAGCTCCGAGTGGAAGGGCACAGGCAGTGAGGAAGGAGGGATTGGAAGATGAAGGAGGGACTGGAGGAAGAAGATGATGGGAGAAGATGGTGGGTGGACAGATAGCGGGGGAGCAGCATAGGCGCTGCAGCATAGGCCAGTCGCCTGCCGCAAACTCAGTGTTGTACCCTCTCCCCTTCTTCTCCGATGCTGTGTGGACAGGTGTGGCCCACACAACATTTGCCACTTCATGCACAGACTTTCTACTGCCAGATTTAGGCTACAAGATTGCAAAAGGCTTCTGGACATACAGCAACAGCAACACAGAGCCAGAAAGACGGTGGGGCTACTGTGGCAGCCTGCACTCACTGAGGGTCCAGTTCATGATTTCTTAACCTTTTGTGAAGACTTGGAGCCTGTTTCTACTCCTTCTGCAACAAAGCCTCTTGTGTGCAGCTCAGCCATGTGGCAGAACATGGAGGACAGGAGCTGCCCAGAGCCTTGCTTTGCAAGGGTCCCTGCGCAGCAGCATGTGTCAGGAGTCAGGCAGAGCCATTTCCCTGTTGCTGCACAGCCTCTCCAGCTTTTCCTACTACTACAGGAAAGTGCATTGTAGCTGTGACTGAGTATGAACCCCTGGGAGAGCTCAAGATGTATCCCAAAGCCTGCAGAAAATGCAGCATCCCTGACTGCTGCCCCAGCTTCACAGATCTGGTCTTGGCTATGTGAAAAGCTTGCTTTCTGGAGGTGGGTAGAGGAGCAATAGCAGCCTGGCATTTCATCTTCTGAGATGTTGTGAAGAAGTGTGAAAAGTTCTGAGAAGTGTGAAAATGCCGGGCTACAGATTTGGAGTTGAGTGTTGCAGGATTTTAATGGCGTATTTGTTGCTATGAAGCTTTTGTAGGATGCACTAGTGGCAGGCAGCAGTAGAGAGGCCACAGTCTGCTACATGCAAACTGCAGGACCTTGTGCCTAGGTCACAGCCTGGCCAACAAAGCAAGAGCACCCAAAGCTCAGGATTTCAGACTGTAAAGAGGGGAAGGCAGACTCAGTGAGCTCTCTGCCTGTCTCCTTCCACCTTCTGTGGCTGTCTAAGGTGAGCTTTGGGCTGTTTTCACACCCTCCCTTTCCATCACCCAGCTGCTTTAGGTTGAGCAGTGGTTACTAGGAGTGAGCTGTGGAACAAGGAGAGGAAGGGAAAGCTGCTCATGCATCCTCGTGAATTTACCCTCCGCTCCCTCGAGATATAAGTGTGAGGGAAGGTTGTGTGAGTGTGGCAGCCCTGTATGCCCCCTGGGAATTGGTGGGGGCTTGGGATGATGTAGCCCACATCCTGCACCAGTCCGGGAGGGCTCAGCGAGCTGTAATTACAGGTGTGAACTGGAGTCCCTGCAGCCTGAGCAAGCCAAGTACACAGCAAGAGACCACCTGGCATCAGCATGCGTTTAGCATCTGCCCTGGAGAATGCAAATAGAGGAGGCTTGGAGAAAGCAGAGCACCCTCCTCCCCAGCCCACACCAAGGGAACAGAGCTAGAAAGTTCACAGTACCTGCCATTGCTAAGAGGCCCACGGGCCCAAGTGAGAGCCAGGAACTTGCCTGAGCATGTCGGGTAAATGGCTGGTTTTTTCTCATCAAAAGGGGGTACTGTTGCTCCTGCCACAACTCCCACCGACTCAGATGTGAAGCAGCAAGAAGAGTTGCTTGAGAAGCAATGAAAGATTTGAGGAGGTGAGGGAGAATGTTTCCAGCAGTGTGAGACAGGCTGTCTGGGCAGTCCTGCTGCAGGTTGGAAGTCTTTGAGCCATTTCTGAGCTGACTGCACAGCCACCCTTCCTGCTTTGCTCGTACGTAAGGCCTGTCTTGGCCACCCAAAATGATCGGGGCTGTTGAGGAGTACAGGTGTTCTCGGGGGATTGGTGTGCACAGCACAAATGGGTCCTGGCTTTCCTTGTACTGCCACCAGCAAAGCCAAGAGGGAAAGGAGAGGTTTGTTGACTGGAGCAGTCATGGGAGGACCTGTGGGCCCCTTACTGAGTTCAGGCCACCTGATGGAGAACAGATCCCTTCTGGATACTCTAAACCTCAGTTGGAGCAAGGAAGAGGACAGCTGAAATTCCCCCTGGGGAAGGTGAAGCAGGGGTTCTGCAATGGTGTGGAGGGGGCTGTGCTCCCAGGAAGGAGAACAGGGCACAGGTGTGCCTCATGGGTGTGTTCAGAGCAGTTTTGACAACTTTTCCAGTTAACTCTACCTTTAAGTTGCAGGCAGAAATCAAAGGGAGGGGATTTACTTGCTGTGCGTACCAGCTCAGATGAGCAGTTCTTCTCCAGTGGTGGCTTTTGCCTGGTTTCAGATACAGATTGCCTCTTTCTTCTCTCCACCTTCCAGATCCCTCTCCCTCTTCTAGCACTGACACATCCCACTCTCCTTCCAGCCAGCCTCACTGTTCCCAGCTGTCTGTGCTGTGGACTATAAGGGGCTTAGAAGCTGAAATCTCAGAAGTATGAGGGTTGAGAAAGCCTGGGAAATAAAGCAAGTTCATTCGTTCCCACAGGGACTCTGCACATCCTCCCAAGCATCCTTTCCCTCCATCCTGGGAAGACTTTTGAATTGTTGGATGAATTTAAATTTCATCCCTAGTTTTAACTTAACTCGTTTTCGTTTGTTGCAAACTGTAGACTTCTATCACTCTTTGTCTCAAAAGTATTTAGAAAATGTTTTTGGCATTTTCAGAATGCAAAATTAGTTTTTGAAGGTAGACAGTGGTTTTGTTTCCAGAGGTGGACATTTCTGTAGTAGAACAGAAGGGGAGGCTTTTGGAAATGGGATGAAAATCAACAGGATTTTCCTGAGAAAAATCACAAATGAAAGACCTTTCAGAGTCACCGAGTGCACCGAGTACAGAGTGTGTTGTAGTGGCAGAGGGAAGAGCTGGAGATGAACTGTGGAGACCTTGATGGTCACTGGACGATGGATGGAGATGGGGACAATCCAGAAAAGACTGGTCAAGAGTGAAGGGAAGTCAGGCAAGGGGAGAGCTAGAAGAAAGCCAGCACAGGTCTATGGTGATAAAATACCTGAAAATATAACAGGAGGAAGGTAAAGGAGCTCAGTGAGACAAAATAAGCTGAGAAGGATGTAGTGAAACAGGAGAGAAAAATGAATGTGAGAATTGTGCTCCTTGGAGAGTGCTGGCTGGCTGTGAGTGATTTGCTTCTCAGAGAGGTGCCCTGTAACTGAGCTTAGGGGAAGGGTTGTTCCGGTGGCTACTTGGAAACCTGCTTCCAGGGGAATTGTGGAGTTTGTCTGCTTGTCTAGGGGTAGAGAAGAGTCGTTGGTCTGCAGCAGTGAAGGATGGATTGCTCCACCACTTCTTTCTCTGGCCAAGGTTACTACAGGCGGAGATGGCAGAAGGGTGTTCGTGTACCTTCTTAGGTTTAAATGGCACATGGAGACCTGAAAATGCCCCAGTGAACAGCGGTGTGACACCTCTAAATTTCAGACTTTTTGAAGAACCTGAGATGTACAGCATGTTCTGTTCTCCCAACTCTGTTGTAGGGGAAGGGACTCCAGCAAAGCAACGGGGCAAAGAACAGGGGTGGTAACTTTGTAAGCTGCCCTGGCTGCAGCACTGCAGCTCTTCTGACCATGCCAGGAATCTGTCAGCAACGTTCAGCAGACTCTTGGAAGTGTTAATTTTGACACTTGAAGGGGGAGTCAACCCACTTAGTTGGAGACATTTCCATCTGAGCAGTCTAGGCTCCATAAGCAGCAGAGGCAAACAGGTACATCTGTAACACAAGTGACCTGAGATTGAAATATGTATCTAAGAGGAATGGTTTGCACCCATGTGGGGTTTTCTCTCTGATAATTACAGAAGAAGTCTAAACGATTAGATGACATTGTAGTTCTTCTGGCATTTTACCACAACTGACTATTTCACTACTGAAGATTTCAACAGAAACAGCCAGTCCATGTTAGTTCTCCCAGTCCTGAAATTCCTATGTGCGCCACGCAGCTGCCAAAGTCTTCCCTTTTATTCACAAGCAGTTACTTAAGTACAGTATTTCCAAACTTCCTCACGACAGCAAATCACAGGAGTAGCATCACAAGAAAATACAGTAAGTTAGATAAAGCATTGGGCACAGCTCCTCCAGAGGGAGCTGGCTCCGTAGTTTCAGAGGGCTGTAGGTTCTGTGGGAAAGGCACAGCAGGGTGTTTAACCATACAGCATGTAAGTATAGCTTATACAAACCACTCATGGTCTCTTTTATGTTTTTCCTCACAGCTTCCTGTAGCCATCTGATGAATTCTGGGTTTTGCTACCTGAGATAGACTTCTTACAGATTATAGCCAAGTCAGGCTTGTGCTTTCCTGTATTTTGGTTCTTCCATCCTGGATGCTGATGCTTTTGCTTATTCATTGATACAGAATATGTTTTTCCCTTTGAACATAAGTTCAGATTTCTGGTATAGTGTAGCAATAGACCTTGCTCTGTGTGTGTGCCAGACGTTTATATGCAAAGTGGTTTATATGCCAAATGCTTGCATTCTGCTGTTACAAAACAAAATGCCACAGCATAAGTGGTGGCAGTGTGCTGGTATATCTGGAGCAAACTGCAATGTAAACATATTTCAGACACTGTAGTTTGATATTACATCTGCCAAGTAATGCACTCAACTAATACTGTTTTAAACGAGCAACTGCAAACATTTGCTGTTGGGTTAATTCAGTGGAAAAAATGCACTTTCAACATACTTGTTAGAACAGAACTAAACCTATCTTTCAGCTCATGAGGGAGCTCTGCACCCAGCTCTTTCCTGACTCCAGCTCATCCGTATTACTCTGGCAACATGGCTCTCCTGCTCTGCTCTCAGCCTTCTGGCACAGCTCATTTCTGTGCTTCCTCCCCTCCACCTCTGCTTACCCCAGCGACTTGCTGCCACCAAGCCCGGTGGCATTTATCATTCCCCAGTCTTGCTAAACTTGTTGACAGCCACAAAATAAACCAAACTGAGTTCTCCCATGGCACTTCTCCATGCCCCAGCTTCTGAGCCACAGGATTTTTCACAACCCGGTGCTCTTTGTCTTATTCAGGAAAGGCAGCAGAGACTGGAATTTGACAGAACTAGGTGTAAAATGAATCCACCATGCTTTGCTTTCAGGCTTAAAAAGAACAAGGATATGCTTAAAACAGCCTGCAGCAGGCAACAGCCTGCAGCAGGCAACAGCCTGCAGCAGGCATGAGCTAGTGAAGCCCAGTCAGTGTGTAACCTCTCAAATCTTTGCAGATTCACTGAAATCCCTCACACACACACACACACAGAGAGACTCTGGCAGGTGCTTCGCTTTAGTGCATGGGCTGTCCCTCTGCCATCCCGGGCCTTCTCGTGGCACTAAAGTGAAGCACATGGAAAAATGCCTGACCCCAGCCCAGGAAGCAGTGATGTGCCATAGTGCTTTCCCAAATCACAGCCTGAGCCCTGCGGGTTCGGTTCTAAGGAGCCGCTGTGACGTGCACATGTGGGCTGAGGTGACAAGGACCGGGGCCTAAGGCGCTGCCCCGCTACTGTACAAACTGAAGTATGCACGTGTGCTGCTTCCCTGCATACTCTGTGTAATTCTTCTGAACTGATTTCTCCCAAACAGAGCCTTACACCTGTGGAGCTTGTGGAATCCAGTTCCAGTTTTATAACAATCTCCTGGAGCACATGCAGTCCCATGCAGGTAAGCTGGGCACTTCAACTCACTTAAAGCGGAGAATTAAATTCTGCGCTTGATGCCTGAGGCTGACCCCGTTGTGTGTCAATAGAGCTTTCTGTGCTCATGGTTTCCAAAGCCCCAGTAATTCCACCTGCAGCAAAAAAAGATACTCAAAGGCTGGAGCACATAGCAGTAGCTGCAACAATGCAAGGCTCAGGGTATATCATAAGTACTACTCCTTTCCGTAGGAAGAGAAGAAACGTGCTATGCTAGCACAGAGCACATCAAACTACTCGTTCCCTTTATCCAAAAGTATCCGGGGAATGCTGATTGAGTAAGCATTAATGGGTCACTCCTAAGGCAGATTAAATCCCTCCTGCAAAAAGGGTAGTTCTCATTGAAGCAGACAAAGCAAAAATGCTTGCAGGGCAGCAGAGCCTATGCCCACACAAGTCTTTTCTGTGCTTGTGTCTTCTGGAGTTCTGCAAAGGACTGAAATGTATTCTCAGAAGAAGAATTTGCCATTTCAGCAGTTGTGTTCTTTTCCTTCTCAGCTATCTACAAAAGAAAGCTCTGAGGAGTAGTTCCTCTACTTTGTTTCTAAGCCACCTTTCTTGTTTTCTATCGCAATACATAAGAGACAATTTTAAAATCTCAAAGCCAAGGCTTTGACAAAGACAGCATTCAGAATATTCAAAAATGTTGAAGCAGGGTTTTTTTA
>NW_009599547.1:0-7240 GCF_000690535.1 Cariama cristata | reverse complement strand
GGAAATTTTTTCTTTTTTTTCCTCTTGAATGAAAATTCAAGTGAATTAACACAGATTTACAAGTAAATTCACTTTTGACAGACCTGTGTTCTCCAACAGACAGCTGCTCTGTTGGGTTATACGTTCAATGCTTGCATTTGCCCTCACTTTAGAGGTAAGCCTTGAGTAGAGTGGCATGGAAGGACAAGTGGCTTGAGGAAAAACATATTTTCCATTGTGTAACAATAATTCTAATCAAAGTTCTTATCTTGTTCTGTGTTTTCGTTTTAGTCCTAATTTTAATAGTGTCCTTTGAGTTCATCCATGCGGTTCCTTGGTTCCAGTTCAGTTCTCATTGGCAAATTGTAGTGCAGGCTTTGTGTGTTGTTCAGCAGCTACTTTATTTATCACCTTTGTAATGTTACGAAGAGGCATGTACGGTGATTTGTTATGAGATGGTATGAGTTTTGTGGATGTTACTTTCTGTTTGAGCATAAGCTGGTTATTGTGGACTGCCATATTACACAGAGGAGCGGTGCAGCTCTGCTTAGGGTGGTGGCTGCCGTCACTCCATGGTGTTGGGGTCTGTTCTTGCTGTTTGTCGATGGCAGTTTCTGCTTGCCTCCAAGCTGCGTCGTGACCATCCTGTTCCCTGTTCTGGTCTCTGGTACTGAAATGCAGCATTTTGAGTTACAGCTCTTGGTGACACTTGAGTGGAGGGGCTGCAAAGGAAGGACCAAGGCTAAGTTGTCAAAGGGCAGAATGGCAATTCACTGCTGAGGTGTGCTGTTGAAAAATTTAAGCTAGTGCTGTCTGCAGCTTCTTCCTTCTCTCTTCTTTACAAATGACCCACAGTCTCTGGGCTTTTTCACCTGGATTACCTTGGACACAGAACAGGACTGAAGGGAGCAGGTATCTGTGATCTGACTCATGTAATGTCAGCAGAGACATTTTAATGGGTAAATCCCCTCTCCTCAACTCAGGATTACTCCTGTTCAACTCTGTATTTTCTCATCTCTCCCTGCTCTGTTTGTAAGTCACTGTCTTCTGCTTGGCTGCTTCCCTTCGAATGTCTCAGTGGTACAGTGACAGCAAGCTTGTCCCTGTGTTCTTTTAAATGCTTTCTCCGAGCATCACCAAGGCTGCCCGCAGTGACAGCAGCCATCCCCTGCTGTGGCATCTCTGTGTGCGGTGCTTGCCAGTCCTGTGCTCATGCCTCTTCCTCTGGAGGGAACAGCAGCCTTTCCTCCAGATCTGTGCAGCTGTGGGTGAGCGGCGCGGTATTTGCTACTGTGGGATGAGGGTGAAACAAAATGAAGAGGGGTGAAAGCTACAGACAGCTTTGGTGGGTGTCTGGTTCTGGATATTGCTCTTAAGCAGAGTAACAGCAGGGATTACACAGGGCTTGCAGTTACTCTGGTTACAGTTTGTTGCCTTTTGGCCTGTCAGACCTTGGGGATTTTCCTATCCAAGAAACAGCATCAGCACAACATCTCTGAAGTCTGGGAGTGCAGAGACCTTGCAGTGGTCAGTAGAACTGGTGGCATAGGATCCACATACTGGAGACACTGGCAAAGTCACGGTTTATACCAGTCCATATGCCTGGCTCAAGGAATGTTACATTATGGGGATGCAGAGATACAAGAAGCCCATATGGATCAAATACTCCCTTCAGTTAACATGTTCAGGAGTCCAGTTTGGCTTATTGTGTCTGATGCAAAGGGCTAATCTCTTCCAATTAAATGTGATGCATCCACTGAACCCCTCTCGCAAGTGACTGAAGACGGGGAACTTGATGCTGTCCTCAAGGAGCAAAAGCAGGGACATAGACTGGCTCTTGAGTCATTCAGAGGGCTGAGCCTGGAGGCTAGAAGGTAATAAGGAGAGATTATAGCTCCATAAAGCAGCTACACAATGAGAAGAAGTAATTAGAATGTAAATTGGATGCTGAAAGGCAGAAATAGAACAGCAGAACACCAGGCAAAGGAATTTGTTCTGTAATTACACTGTACAATATACATCTTTTACTCCCTTTACAGTACTTTGTTCAAGTCGAGTGCTACCATATAATGCCCTTCCTACAATCTAGAGCTAAAAAAATAAAAGGACGACTAGGCTGAACCTGGATTAAAGGATTGGAGGCATGAAGAGAAATTAAAGAACCATGATCTGTGTAGTTCACAGACTGCCTGATAAGGAAGATAAGGCTGCAGAAATCTCATTAATGCCATACTGAATGCCAGCAGATATTTGTACATAATAAATCCCCTATTATTATGAAATAGATAAAGAGTTGGGAGAGGAAAGATAGAGGGTTTCTCCCTCCACCCACCCCTCACCAAGACAAGGAAGGCCTGAACCACGAACAAAGGTGGTAGGCAACATCCAGCATTTTCCTTTGCCTACCCACAGATGTTTGGAGTTGAGGACACTGGTGGCATTAGCTCAAGAGCAATTAGTCTAGGCAAATGCTGGGGGGAAAAGGGATGTGTCATATCTGATCACTGGCATTCACTGGAGCACCTCCTGCTCTTCACGTCTCTTCCACACCTGCAAAGACCAGAAACTGCAGTCCTGAGCATGGCAATGCTCAGCAGGTACCAGTCGTGACCAGGGAATTCCCTGGGCACATATACAGTCCTCAAGGCAGTCCCAGAGTCTGCCCTGGTTCTGTCATACCCCGGATTACTCTTAGATATTGATTCAGTCTGTGACCGGTGCAGCACCCAGACCTGATAACTGTGCAGTCTGTGACTGTTCATCAGCAAGGTTTGTGAATGCCCCAGCAGTTAACATGCTCAAATTTGAGAGGACTTGCTTGTAGGGAAGAGAGCACTGAAGTTTCATCATGTCGTTGCTTGTCTCTAGGTCCTTGCTGGTCTCCCTTCTCTCTCAGGCCGTTGCCACACGTGAAGGAGAGCAGCTTTGCCCTCTCCTCTTGGTTCTGATGGGAAGCCCATTGCTCTTCCCAGCACCAAATCACCTGTGTATGCCTTAATAAGGTATTCCTCTAATTCATGCTCTGCTGTCTGGAGCACTGGGGCAGGATTCATTTCACTGCATGCTGGTGTGCCTAGGCTATAGATATTGCCACCTGAGCTGGTCAGCTTGGACTCCCTTTATAATCAGTGGAGAAGAAGTCATTGACTCCAGGTGAGTTCAGACCATGATGGATCTTATACCACAAGAGGCATCTAGTTCTGCCTGGGTGAATGAATCACACTCTTAAGCCTTTTTTGCACCACTGAGTGTAAAAGGAGCCCTAAGGGGCCACTTTGAGGAGAGGTGTGTCCAGCAGAGATGTCCAAAATTAGGTAAGATGAGTCCAACTGTGATGAGTAAAGGACCTGTTTTGTCTTCTTTGTTTTTAATTCCATCCTTCTGTTCAGCCTGGTCATCAGTCTCTCCATCTTCCTCCTTCCTCTTCCACCTTTCTTCATTGTGCACCTTATTGTTGCTTCACAGCCTATTTCAGAGCACAGTTTCATAGGGAAACATACTAGAACTAGAAAATTTCCTCTGGAGGGTGGGGAGAAGTTCTTGGGGCACAGGAGAGGAAAGCAGATGGATACAATGCAGAATTTACTGATCGTGACTGCATTTCCTTGAAAGATCCCATGAGATTGGCAGCCAAAGTATTTAGCCCAGTTACATATACAGAAATGGGAGCATGAACACAAAGACCCCCAGGGCAGTTGGTATCTTTGCAGCCATAAGGAGGAACAATCTTTGGTCACACTCCAGAAACTTGGGGTTTTTTTTCTTTTTATTTCCAGTCTCAGGCAGCAGTGAGAAGCCCAAAAGGAGATTGGCCCTCTCTGCAGTGGGAGGAACCCATGGAAGAGGATTGTAATAAGATCCTTGGATACAAAGGAGTTGAGCATAGCTTGAAAAACAAAGTACTTAACAGTAAAGAAAAGGGAAGCCACCTGCGGTGCAGAAAGAGGCAGTAAAGCAAGAGAAGGATAAATGTTTATTACACCTGCTTTCATTTCAAAAGCAAGCAAATTGCACAAGTCAGGCTGCACAAGGAATATCTGTTCCTCCTGGTGTGCAGCTTCAGTTGACTGGGGACATTTCTTAAGGTGTGCTGATGGCATCAATGTCCCTAATGCACAGAAAAAGCCATTGTTGCTTCAGCCACGTTTTGGGAGGTGATAGGTTGCAAGTCCAAAGACGGTTTTCAAGGTTTCTGACAGTACTGTTGCATCTCATTGAAAACTGCTTAAAAGCTACGTAGAATGTAGGAGATTGGTGTCACTGTAGTTAAGGGAACCGTAGGCAAATGCTAAGCAGATGGGTACTGTTTCCCCTTCTTTGTGCTTTAAGCATTATTATCTTGTGCTTCTAACACCTCCCTGTCTCTTGCCCCACAGCTGACAACGAGAACAATATTGCCTCTAGCCAGCCCAGATCACCTCTAGCTGTTGTTGAAGAAAAGTGGAAACCACAGCTCCAAAGAAATAACGCCAACAATAGTACGTAGCAGTGTTTACTCTTCCATCACAGGCTTACCTGTCCACTTTGAACAAGTGACTGTCAGAGAGGGTACAGCAGTGACGGGCATTGCACAAGGCCCTTGTCCTCACCTAACTGCACTTGATTTCATCCGTAATTCAGGTACTACCCTGCAGAGCAGAGCACTTGTTCCCATTACAGGAACGCTGGTATGCAAAAAGTACTGGGAACCCTGGGGAGGCAGTTGGAAAGGTTTGTAAGGAAGATGCATTTGGGAATTCCTGGAAGAAGTTAACTTCTGATCCAAGGTCGGATTTCCTGGCCTGGCGTTAAAAAACTAATCCAGTCGTCATGGTGTGACATAGGCATAACCTGTCACTCCCAGTGCTGGCAGGCAGCCAGCATCTGACTTCATCCCCAGCTTGTCCTGTGAGCTTGTGCTTCACCACAGGAAAAGGTAAAATGCAGCTCTGTGGGAAATCACTTCCAAAGCACTTGAGCTGTGCAGCCTGGGGGAAAGGTGACAGAAAAACATGGTGCTTTTGTGTTCTGGTATGGCCAAAAATGACATTCACATTACCCAAAATCAGCCACAAGAAGTGGGGTTGCTGGAGTTCAGAGGAAGAAAGGGAAACTTGGGCTTCAGCACTGTTTGAGATGATGGAGGAAGTTGTGTGCTTCACTGAAGCAGCTCCTCTTAAAATAACTGTCTTAAAGAAAAGGCTCAAATCACAAAAATGGAAAGATGTCCAGCTTTCCAGCTGGGCTAAGCTGTGACCACCAGCCTGTAGACTTGGGTAGTGAACAGCACACATGATTATAACTTACCTAGGCAGTTCCTCGGTGAACACCCCAGAGGTGCCACTGGTTAAGGCACTGGATTGTGAGTAGAGAGTGTGTGCTCTGTCTCAGTCCCCACACCAGCAAAAACATGCAGATAAGCTCCCTGCTGCTTAGGCAAGAGCAAGAGCAAGCCACCTGTCCCTGGGGGTTACTCTTTCCAGAAACCCTTGTGGGAAGAAATCCAGGGTTGGAGATGTCTCTTCCATCATCTGGGCATGTTCCACTTCTTTGGGTGTCTCTGAGAATTGTTTTGTGACTTCCCCCTCTCTCCTGTTGCAGAGGAGCCATGCTCATATGGTGCTTTCTCTCCCCCCTTGTATTTCACTGCAGCTTAGGGAACAGCGCGATCCCAGAGAAGGAGCGGCAGAACATTGCCGAGAGGCTCCTGAGGGTGATGTGCACTGACCTTGGGGCTCTGAGTGTGGTGAGCGGGAAGGAATTCATCAAGCTAGCACAGACCCTGGTGGATAGTGGAGCTCGCTATGGTGCCTTCTCTGTCACCGAAATCCTTGGCAATTTCAACACACTGGCTCTGAAACATTTGCCTCGGATGTACAACCAAGTGAAGGTGAAAGTCACCTGCGCCCTGGGCAGCAATGCATGCCTTGGCATCGGTGTCACTTGCCACTCGCAGAGCATCGGCCCCGATTCTTGCTACATCCTGACAGCTTATCAGGTGGAAGGCAACCACATCAAGAGTTATGTCCTGGGAATTAAGGGTGTAGATATTCGAGATAATGGTGATTTTATCCACCACTGGGTACAGAACGTGCTCTCAGAGTTTGTGATGTCAGAGATCAGGACGGTGTACGTCACGGACTGCAAAGTCAATTCCTCTGCGTTCTCCAAGGCAGGCATGTGCTTGCGTTGTTCAGCCTGTGCCTTGAACTCAGTAGTGCAGAGTGTGCTGAACAAGCGAACACTACAGGCTCGCAATATGCATGAAGTGATCGAGCTCCTGAATGTTTGTGAAGATCTGGCAGGATCCACGGGCCTCTCGAAGGAGACCTTTGGCTCCCTGGAAGAGACCTCTCCCCCACCCTGCTGGAACTCTGTCACCGACTCCCTCCTGCTCGTTCACGAGCGCTACGAGCAGATCTGCGAGTTCTACAGCAGGGCCAAGAAGATGAACCTCATCCAAAACCTGAACAAACACCTGCTCAGCAACCTGGCAGCCATTTTGGCTCCTGTGAAACAGGCAGTGATTGAGTTGAGCAATGAGAGCCGGCCCACCTTGCAGCTGGTACTGCCCACCTATGTCAAACTGGAGAAACTGTTTACTTCCAAAGCTAACGATGCTGGCGTAGTCAGCAAACTCTGCCACCTCTTCTTGGAAGCGCTGAAGGAGAACTTCAAAGTTCATTCAGCACACAAGGTAGCCATGATCTTAGACCCTCAGCAGAAGCTGCGGCCCGTCCCACCATACCAGCACGAAGAGATCATTGGCAAGGTCTGTGAGTTGATCAATGAGGTGAAAGAGTCCTGGGCAGAAGAAACAGAATTTGAACCTTCAACCAAGAAGCCTCGGGCAGCAGGGGAAGCCACAGCAGCTCAGGAAGAAGATTGGTTCGGGAAAAATGAAGTCTATGATTATTTGCAAGAACCTCTCTTCCAGGCCACCCCTGACCTGTTTCAGTACTGGTCGTGTGTTACCCAAAAGCATACAAAACTAGCCAAGCTAGCCTTTTGGCTCTTAGCAGTGCCTGCTGTTGGTGCCAGAAGCGAATGTGTAAATATGTGTGAGCAGGCTCTCTTAATCAAAAGGAGACGGCTACTCAGTCCAGAAGACATGAACAAACTCATGTTTTTGAAGTCCAACATGCTTTAAGACTGTCTTTTAATTAAAACAAAACTTTAAAACACTGTTCCAAACAAAGAAAAAGAATTTTAAGTTCTAAACACTGTGGACCTCATTATGAATGCCCCTGGAAACCAAGTGCTTTTTTATATATATATAAAA